>NW_017306384.1:105102-121440 GCF_000935625.1 Nanorana parkeri | reverse complement strand
GGGCAGTGGTGTGCAGATGTGAACAGTGTAGGAAGAGTTATGCAGGGGTGCAGAGGTGACCAGTGTAGGAAGAGGGATGCAGGGGGTGCAGAGGTAAACAGTGTAGGAAGAGGGATGCAGAGATAGCCAATATAGGAAGAGAAATACAGGGGGTGCAGAGGTGAGCAGTGTAGGAAGAGGGATGCAGGGGTGCATAGGTATCAGTATAGGAAGAGTTATGAAGGGGGTGCAGGAATGTATATGTGGATGGGGCTTGTATGTGGGTGGAGCACAAGGGGTCCCCATACTATTGCATTGCCCTTGGGCCCCATGTGTTGTCAGTCCGCCACTGGCTACACCCCTTTTTACAAGTGTCCTACACCCCATTGTGGTGTGTCTGACCAGGACTGATAAATTATGGACTGAAAGTGGAGGTGAGACTATGAAAATGGAGGTTGCTAGTACAATGTCTGCCAGTCAGAATATCTATTTCTGAGCTCAGTTGGGCTTTAAGTGGCATCTGAGAATATTTGTTGGGTTTTATGTCTTGCTGTTTGGGAAAAGAAGTGAGAAGCAGTTTCTCTGAAGGGGACTTTGTTTTCTTTTTACTGGAACGGGTTAGAACATCCGGCTTTGTCACTTCTTTTGTGGTCACTGGGCAGAAGTGAAGAGAAAACAGTGTGAAAGCAGCAATAAAAACCTGACAGAAGTTCTAACCCTTACCCGCTCTCCAAAGCTTAAAGGAGAACTATGAGGTGTGTGCTTTTCACTCACCTCATAGTTCTAGCCGACCTGTGACAATGAGACTGTCACAGGTCGGCTCAGTAGATCGGGAGGTGAGCGAACACATAGCGGCGTTCGCTCACCTCTTGATCCTGTCACGGCTCTCTGCCGTGACAGGGGAGGGGCTGGATTCCCCCCTCCCTGCTCTGATCCGCCAGCGCTGACTGGCGGATCGGACGGGGCGGGTACAGCTGGTCACTCACGCAGCTGGGCGGATCCCGGCATAATTGTCGGGATCCGCTTCAGCTGCGGTGTCTCAGTATACCGTGAGCAGCAGCTTGCGGTATACTGCGGCGTCTCAGTATACCGCGAGCTACAGCTCGCGGTATACTGAGCCTATTGTGACGGGAGGACGCTAGTTTGTGTCCTCCCGTTACCCTAAGGAGAACTATATGGAAAAGCCTTAACCCCATAGTTCTCCTTGAACAATAGTATGTCTGGAGGTTCTCTATGAGTACTACTGTATAGAATGTTTGGTGTTTAACTGATACCCTTTATTGGCTAACATAAGCTATTAAAGATGCACGCTTTTGTGATTGCTAAGATCCCTCATGCTTTTTTACAGTTGTGTAAAGCCTGAATAAGGGATCTAAGAAATGCTGCAAGCTTGCATCCTTAATAACACATGTTAGCCAATAAGGGGTATCACTTCAAAGCCAAACCTTCTGCACTAATTGATGGCAAACATGGTACAATACACTACTATTGCAGGGTTGAAAGTGTATGGTAACCTTAAAATTGATATAAAATATATGCATGTGTGTGTTAACATAGATTCTTGTAAAGCTCGTCTTATATTTTATTTTGCATCTATTTGCAAAATACATGGTGACCCTCCTAGTTCACCTCGATTCCTCTTTCAATCTGATCAAAGCATAGAAGTAGATCTGTGCTGGAATATTCGGTTTATGTCCCTAGATTGCTACTTGGAGGTACAGGAGGCCATGCCAATGCACAGCATGCCCGTACTTCCGTAGTCAATTTCACCACTATACCCTCCACCCTACCCGTTTGATTGACAGCAGCCTTAAGCAGGAGTCTTGATGCCATAAACAAAAGCTGCTGATAAATGAGATGCTTTTCATTTTATGGATTGTCTTCATAAATACTTGAATGTCTAGGCTGCACTGAACTAACTGTGACAGTATAAATGTAAAATCATTATATGTATTAAACCATTGTTTGTTTCCTTTTTCTGTTGGCTGGTGCTTTCCTGACATTAACTTGCTTATTAATCAGCTTGCTAAAATGTTTCTCACCTAACGTCTAATAATTCTCTCAAGCATATACCTGTATGTAGAAGAGCAGGAAGGATTATTGGCGATAAAACTCCCTAACAGAAAACAATACCTGGTCTCTCACTGGACATTTTACTGCATATTACCTACAGACACCATTTCATTCCTGACCACCCTGGAAGATGCAATATAATTGGTGGCTGTAGGGCAATGGACACAAGACTATTCTCATAACTCATTCTGTAATGTGCCTCAAATTGTTGGTTTAATACAATATACAGACAGCAGTTATGGGTCCTTTACTTCTCCTCCCTTATCATTTCAATTTAATGTCTGTGCTTTTTAAAGAATACCTGTTGAGATCGAAAAATGAGAGCTGCCATTGCTGATATGTTTTTAAACGTGTATGCTCCACGGCTTTTATCTTGTTCTTTGCTTCACTACCCCAGAGTGTCACTAACCTGTACGAAACAAGTATGCAGGACAGGTGATAAAATGTTGCAGACATCACTTGCTGCCTGCTGCTTCCAGAATAAAGGATCACTATGATGTGAAGCTAGGTTCTAGATGACTGCCGGGGAGTCTGTACCCTTAATGCATATTTAAACACGAAACAAAAATATTATTTATTGCAGTTTACCAAACCTTAAATGTGGTGAGTGTATTAGTTTTCTTTTTTAGATTTTTTCCCCCTTTATTTTCACCCAGTGATTCGGCCAGTAACACACTTTCTGTCTTAGGGAGCTCCACTTTAAGGAAGAGCAATGGAGCCAGCATTGGACAGCAGCATTGTCACCTTGTGGAGAGGGGAGTGTAGATATAGACTAGGTGATTTTGGCGGACGTGACAGCTAACACTTTTTAATCAGTTAAAGAAACAGTTTTTTCCTTTTGGGATAAATGAATAAAATCTGACCATTGGATGCACCCCTGTCAATGTTAAATGTTTGTCTCAACCCTCTAACTGCCACTTTTGCTGGACATCTTGGACTGTTAATAACAGACATGGGGTTGCAAGCGGTACATAAGACTTAGACCTCATTCACCCACCTTAGAGTCGGCCCGTACAGATCCGTGCGACGTGCACGGCCGCCTCGGGCCGTTCCTGGAAAGGACAGGCGTTGTGTATGATTATACGCAGCATCCTGTTCTTCCCTACGCCGCTGTACACTCACCCGACCTGCACATCCGTGCGGGTGCAGGTGTCTGTGCTTGGACGCAGACAGGATCCAACCTGTCTGCGTCCGAGTACGGTCACCCGCACGGATGTGCATCTCGGGTGAGCGTACGGCCGCATACCCCCATAGAGAAGAACAAGCTGCTGCGTACAATCAGAATATAGAGAGAGACTTGTTGCACTCCTTACCGAATACCCGAACGACAGGGGAGGGTGCTTGTAGTGACTGCGGATGGCACCACTAGTTACATGGATTATTTGAAAAGATGTCACCAGCATACCAAAAATCCTTTCAGTATAACCTTGTGTTCATTTAATACGAACCATGTCAAGTAAAAACAAGCGCTTTCGGGGCCACCCAGGGTCCCTTCATCAGGCTTAACATTGACCGTACAATCACACGCAGCACCTGTCCTTCCCGAGAACGGCCCGATACGGCCGTGCACGCCGCGCCGGCTCTAAGCTGTGTGAATGAGGCCTAGAACATAATAAAAACACAGACACAAAAAAATTGAATAAAACTGGCTGTGGCACTTTTATTGGTTTTAAATATTAAAACCGATATCACGTAGTTTGCTCAGCCATTAAGACTCAAGCAATAATACGATCACCCATGAAACCAAAATTAAAGTCCCATCCCGAAAGGGGAGAAACAAACCACATAGAAAGCTGCGACAATGAATATATAGAAGGGGATGGTGGTCGGGGAGCCCGCTGTGTCCAACCGAGAGGGTTCTCCCACCTAAACGCATTTCAGGTAATCATTAAAGGAGAAACGCCACCTATACAATAGAATAAGGAGGGGGGAGGCAGGAAAAGGAGGAAAGGAGGAGGGGCAGGGCTGCTGCAATCCCATTAAAGTGGGCCCAAATAAATAGTTGCCCACTTATTTATACTGGCAGCATCACAAGGTGAAAATAAAAGAAAGAAAGCCTAAAAAAGAAAACTAATGCAGCCACCACATATAAGATTTGTCAAGCTTACATCTTTGCTTATGGGTTTATATACACTTTACAAACAAGTCAACAATAGCAGCTTCAATATTTCAGTTTTGACGGGTTTCCTTTAACAGCATATTCTGGATATAGCTTTTTTCCTATTGATCATTCAGATCAAAATGGCATGTTCTCTTGAAATAACAACCCCCTATTTGCTGATACTCACCTTCCCACGTTCCTCTGCTTTATGCATGTTACTATTGATTAGTGCGGCTGTCTATTACTGTGATGGGCCAGTAGTAATGTACATTAGGGAAGTGGGGTTGAGGTCAGAGCAGCACCCATGGAAGTTGCATAGCCCTTTGGGGGGCTAGAGACAGGGGGTAATTCCATATAACTTTTTTAAATGCCAAATCAAACTACTTAATAAAAAAAAACATTTTTGATCTGAGCCCAAAAACTCAAAGTGATGATTTTAAGTACACAATAGCCAGCATGAACTCTAGCAAATCTGTAACCTCTTAGAAAAATCTCTTTTGAGAGATCTTTCTATATATAATCTTATCTTATCTATTACTCTGTCACAGGACCTCAGAAATAGCTGATACTTCTGGGTATAGAGGAGCATCTGACCTTCTTCCCTTACTTCCAGGATGCAGTGTTAGCCAGAAGTCAGTCATCAGGCCCTACACGTACATTTAGGAGATGAGACGGTCATTAACCCATCTAAGCTCCTACACGAAGCTTACACAGGTTTTAGATTTAAGCCTCCAACAGAGGATTGAAGTAGTGGGGGAGATCGGGGAATGTAAACATTTGTGGATAGGTGACAGCCTCCCTAAAAATTCTCTTTAAGGAAGCATTCAAATATAAATTCACCCTAAATTGACATTTCACTCAGTACCATACAACCTTGTTAACTGCTTTTGGGAGAAAGAATGAATTGGAGAATTTAGAAAACATGGCGCAATCACTATTGTTCCTCCTTGTAGTAAGTGGCATTGGCAGCTTCTGCCAGCACTGCTCTCCTTCTCCCTATTTCATTATTGAATATTCTCTGCATGATGGGAATGCCTTTAGCTGGTCAGATCAAGCACACATTCCTGTGGAATCTACTGGCAGCTTAATGGCCAATCAGGAGGGTGAGTCAGAGAACTTTGGTACAGAGATGTCAGGCTGCCAGAACCTCAGATGTCAGAAGTCAGTGGGGATGTCGACTGTTCCCATCTCCCATCTACCAGAAGCCAAATCATTATGTTTGGGTCTTCAGGAACCTTTAAATGTATCTCTGGCAAAAACGTTTTTTTTTTTAGCTTTGGATAAAGTAGTGAAGGATTAGACCATCTGTCAAGTTTTTATTGCTGCGTCTCCATTGGTGAGAATCACCCCTCTATTTGTATTTATGACCAATGTCACCAAGAAAAAAGTAAGGCAAAAATCCGAATTTAGGAGATCTAAAGAATGGCGACACCTGTTTCAGGGACAATTGTCCAAAAGGGAAATGTCCAAAATTCCCTTAACTTTCGGAGATGTCTTATAACTTCCTGCTGCGTCTCTGGGACAGGAAGTGAAGGGAAGTTTTCCCAATGGTACACAGACAGTAAAAAATACACTGGCAAGCGTTTTAATCCTTCTATACTCTATCCAAAAAAACATTATGGCTATACTTTAATGCTGAATTCAGAACACGTGCACATTGCTGTTGCAATCTCTTATTCCATCTTTGTCACCTTGTACCTCTGGTTTCCTCTCACACGCCTTCCTTCTCTTGCAGTCTGTTCATTCCCTCATCAATGACTTCAAAGATCCTTCTTCTTCTAAGTACAGAGCAGCACACGTCTTCTTTACAGACTGTAAGTGTGTCACTAACACTAAGTGTGTCCTATCTCCTCCCGAGTCTGGTGCATCCTCACATCTTTCCTTCAGTTTTTTCCATCAGCCATTGCGCTCATTATTTCACAACCTGTTCCCACAGCCTGTCCAGACAGCCTGTTTAATGAGCTGGTCAAGTCACGAGCATCCAAAGTTATCAAGACGTTGACTGAAATTAACATCGCATTTCTTCCCTATGAGTCACAGGTGAGTGTCACACTCTCAAGAGGTGAGTTTGGGCAGTGGAGACTTTATATATTTAAAGCTAACTTCTAGGCAGATATCAGATATTTAAATTGATGTAAATGAAATGTATTTTTAAAGGCAACTTAAGTGCATGTTTTTCATTTAGTATCAGTTTGTCACAATCCCCTATTCCAGTGGTGGTCAACTTCCTTTAAATCATTACTTCCATGTTTGTGTTCCCTATAGCTCCCTTAAAAAATGACTTGTCCACATTTGATATTTTATTTAGCAATATCCATTATAAAAGATCAGAGAGAAAAATTAAAGACAAAATGAATGTTTAGTAGAGGAAACAAGTAAGATAATGTGAAATAAATAAGCCCAACCATTTAACAACTAGAACCCAGTCTAAGAGTGTTCTCCTTCACTGACCCATGTAAGCACCTAGGTAAAGGAAACACCGACTACTATCTGCAGGTGCTTGAGACTGCACGGTAAATAGCAAAGGACTGCAGGTTTGGCACCAGATCCCTATAAAGCAAGGCACAGACTAGGAAAGGGGAAAGGCAGTATTGGAAGACAATCAGGTGTTGTGCATGCACATATGTCGCCAGGGAACATTCTGATATAAGTAGAGACCAGAATGAGTACATGAGCCATTTATGAGGCCAGTTACTGAAGCTGGATGATAAAATCTGGCTTATAGTCAGTGTTCCAATTCATTCCAAAGGCATTCAATCGGGTTGAGGTCAGGGCTCTGTACAGACCATTTAAGTTCCTCCACACCAAACTGGTCAAACCATGTCTTAATGGAACTGACTTTGTATACAAGGGCATAGTCATGGTGAAACAGAAAATAGCCTTAACCAAACTAATACCACATGGTTAGACGTGCACAATTGTCTAAAATGTCTTTGTATGCTCTAGCAATAACAGAACCCTTCACTGGAATCTCCCGAATTTAATGTCATGGAGGAGTGTTCACATACTTTGGGCCATACATTGTGCATACGTCAGGGCTCAAAATTTCCACTCGCCTGCTCCCATTTGGCGAGTGGAAATGCAGTGCAGGCGAGTGGAAATTCAGTCAGGCTTGCGGTCACAGACCCGCGTACCTGACTCGTGGGAGCAGCTGCTCATGCTGGGCTCTATGTTCTTTCAGCAGCAGCTCTTGACTGAGCTCCGGGTTTTTAATATTTATTTTTGTAACTTTATTTTGCATAAAACATCTAACAGTGTCATTTATAAGATTATTTAAGAGGGCGTGTTTAGGGGAGGAGTTAAGGCTGGGGCAGGGTAGGGGTTAGGTGGGCAACTGGTGGCGAGTAACTCTTAAGGCCTGGCTAGTAGCTCAGGACTTGAAATTTTGACCCCTGCATACGTTATACATTAATATATGCCTTGACCCAACTAATATCCTTTTTTACCAGACTTTCACTGTGCATATCTTCTAGGTGTTTTCCTTGGATTTCCCAGACTCCTTCCACAGTTTCTACAGTCCTCATAAAGCTCAGATGAAGAACCCAATCCTGGAGCGTCTTGCTGAGCAACTTGCCACTCTGTGTGCCACCTTAAAAGAATATCCAGCTGTGCGCTACCGCGGGTATGTTATTACAGAAGTGCTGTCAGGGAAAAGGCTTGGCACATTTGAACCAGATAATTATATACAGAAATAAGGAATTTGGGGAGTAAATATAGATGCAATGTGCAATCATATTTCAGCAGCCTTATCCTTCTGCAGGAGTTTTTAAATTTGGTCTGTGTTCTGTCTGCCCCTAGAGATTTGTGTATAAATTCAGAAAGAGAATTGTGTAGAGAATGGGGTGAACGTAAATGTTAAGAGGAGTCAGAAGGCCCTTTATACTACTAAGAATGGGCAACCATCTTTCCTTGTTGGTGGTCTGCCCAACTAACTGTAGCTCTGCACAAAAGGCAGACAGGATTCTACCTCTAATCGTGCATTCCAACAGTAGTTTTGTTCTAACTTAAATAAGCACAAGCCACAAGAAGTGGGGATATGCAAGGGTCCCATTATGTGTGCATAGAGCAGCATTTGTCTAAATGGAGCTCTTAGTGAGATGCATTTTATGATGATTACACTGTGTTGGAAGAGGCCAGTGATGTAAAACACAAAGTAGTTGAACAACCCATGAAGCTTTATTAAAGAGAATTTGCCCATGATACACTATTACCGGCTTAAGGCAGAGGTTGTCAATTATCAATGAGTGTATCCCATGAATATTTTTTGTGAGTTCACTTGCAACTTCTGCATATGATGATAAATCTTAAAGTAAATTCAGCATAACAGTTTGGCTATTTACATAATGGCAATTCATGCATACAATTGACATCAATAGGTATTTTTAGATATTTTAGGTATTTTAGATATATAACATAATGAATCATTTGGAAAACATTAATTGACAATTAGAAGGGACTGGATTAAAAATAATTACTTATGTCAAAGCAGCAGATAAACTTAGTGTCATGGATTTATACACTGGTTGGTCACAGTTTTAGAAGCAGCAAGGGGCTGGGCTGTCTGAGTGTGATGGATTTGTACAATGGCTTGGAAGAGACATAGCAGCAGTGTCTCAACTGTGCAAGGTACATGTACACACAGCCAAGACAATAAAGCCTACTTTGCTGAAACCAGGATTTTCATCCTTGTGTCATCAGAGCAGGGCTGAGATCTATTTGAGAGATAATACATTCTTGCATGTGCCATACATAAGCTGGCCTTCAATATCTCAAATTCACAGAAACCAGCACCTTTGATTGGAAAAAGACAACCTTTGATTGGAAAATTGAAGGGGCCAGGCAGATGAAAGTTTTCCATAAAACATAATCTGTTGCTAGGCCCACTTTAGTTTTTACAACCTGGAAGCAACTACAATAGATCAGGTACTGTATGTTGTAGTCTTTACATAGAAAAAATACAGCAAATTAACTAAATGGGATTTAATGGTTAGCTTCTATTTATAAATTCACTGGAAAAACAGATTAGATTTAGGATTAGGGTTCCGTAAAGAGGTGTTCACACAGTAACTTCCAAGAGGGCATATTGCGCAGGAGAATACCAATGATTGAAAAAGGAATAGGTTAGTGATTATAACCCTGAATATGGTGCATGCTGGTTATGTGAATGAAGGACTGATGCTAGTGTAGGACAGTCTTGGTAGTACAACTTGTTGTGGAAGTTTAGGAGGTCATATAACTCAAGTGATGATTACCCCGTGTGTTTCCGCACAGAGATTACAAGGATAACGCAATGCTTGCGCAGCTGATCCAAGATAAGCTTGATGCATACAAGGCTGATGATCCCACAATGGGGGAGGTGAGGCAATAAATGGAAAATCCCTGAATTATGGTGCATTCCCTAGCATGTGCTAGCAATGTTACTAGTCTAAGAAATAAAGATTGTAGTGGACTTCTTTAATCCTATTTGATTTTTCTCTCTAAATCCAGGGCCCAGACAAGGCTCGTTCACAACTCATTATCTTGGATCGGGGTTTTGATCCTGTCTCCCCAGTTCTGCATGAGCTTACCTTCCAGGCCATGACCTATGACCTTCTGCCGGTGGAAAATGATGTTTATAAGTAAGATAAAAAGTTTATGTATCAGATATAATAAACATGGCTGGTAGTGACGAACTCCAGGAAAAAGCACTATTTCTATCTAATTGTCCACATGAAATTTCCTTGCAGTTTGAGGGGAAAAAACAAAACATTCCTCTTGTTTTTGGAGTCCACATTGCTCTAACTTTTACTCCTTTTGGGATCCACCGAAATTAGCAGTCACTGCGATACAGCATAAAACATGAATCTGTATTCTTTTCTGAATTCTCCTTTCTGCACAAAATTTCTGGCCGGTCCACCACCCATCCATCATGAATGAGCTCTGACTTCCCCTGTTCAGCTAATGGATGGTGCTGTGCATGCAGCATTAATGACCAATGACCATCATCACCTGTAGGACAAGACCTTGTAATAGAAATGCTAAGGATGCCACAACAACACTCTTCCCCTCACTCTTTCACTGGACTGTCAAGTATTACATACCAATAATTATTATGGTTGTCCAGGATCCTAGCAGATCTCAACAAATGCAACTTAATCATGCAAATGTGTATTTTACTTTGCCAGAATCTAAAGTTCTTCTTTAAATAACACAATAGGTCTGTTGCTTGTACCAACCAAGTTGGTGTGATCTATCATTTTTACAAAATGAAACATGGGTCTGATTATTTGCTGTGGACGGTATATATCTACTGTCATTTTTAGAATTTTGGGTCTCTAAAATATCTTTCTCTTATTAGGTATGAAACAAGTGGTATAGGAGAAAACCGAGTCAAAGAGGTCCTCCTAGATGAAGATGATGATCTCTGGGTGACCCTACGTCACAAACACATTGCAGAGGTTTCCCAGTAAGTACTCTGGCTTAAAGAGACTAAATAGGACCTTAAAGTGAAGAGCCCATGGAGAGCGAACCAACAAGTTCATTTAAATGCCCTCCCAAACCCTGCATATACTGACCTTTCCTTGGTTCATCTAGAAATTTGTTCAAGCTCCTGTGGAAAGGAAAAATATCCAGTACTTCTGGAGATGGGGGACAAATTACTCTCACCCCTTTATCCCATGATACAGCATTGGGTGCCTGAGCAGCCAATCTCCAGGTCCCAGCAATATCACAAAGGGGATTGGGGAGGAACCTTAGCTCTACATGAAGCTTACAGGTCTTCCTTTCCTCTTTTCCCTTTTTCATTCAGGTGAACTTGTTGTGTTGTACTACATGGGCAGGTTCACCTTTAAAGGAATCTATAGTCTTTTATAGCTTCATCTCTTCAGGGAAGCCTATCCCACCTCAACCTAACCACTGAACCATCACATTCTCAAATAATTCATCCCCACACAGCTACCTCCTCATGTATCATTTCCCCCTCCTCTTTTAGATTGTAAGCCCTCAGGGGCAGGGCCCTTCTTAGCATCTTGTCTTGAATTGTATTATGATTGTAATGTCTTCCTTATATTGTGTTGGCGCTATATAAATACTATGTTATAATAATAATAATATATATTTTTAGATATACGTGTAAAGTGAGCAGCTTATTGTATATAATTTTATCAGTGTGTGCTAATGTTGTAAAAACCTTGTTACTGTGTAAAGCCTCTAATTATATATCTTATTGGGGGCTGCCATATTTGCTCATTACGTATGCAGGATCTGTTTCATTCTTAGTAGTGCTATATATTCATTACATGATTTGCCAGCATTTAAGATGTGACACATAAATATTACCTTAAAGTGGACACTACAATAACTTGGTATATCAAAGCAGTAGTTTCCCTTTAATGTGGATCTATCATCAAAAGTCAGAATTCACATGAATTACATGAATCAGCACAAGGCAGCACTAACAAAAAACATTATAGTTTTTTTTTTATTTAATAAAAAAGTACTGTAACTCTTTCCTTCAATGACAATAAAACCACTACTCTGAGCTCTACCATGTTACATACAACCAAGGGAAACATTACATAGCCTCTGGTTAGCTCCTATATTTTGGATGTTTTGACATCATTAAGGAATGCAGGGAAAGCATGTTTCATCCCGACAGACATTATCAGCGATAAGCCATTTAAAGCCATTTTCATGTATTTTTTTTTTTTATAAATTAGGTATGGGTTAGAGCCCATGTTATGTTTTTATTGCAAAAAAAAAAAACCCCAAACCCATTCGCTACTCCATTCAAAACTAGAAAATAAGTTTTGGCTTTAGATATACTTTATGTACTTAAGCTGCTTATATAAAGAGGAAATAATGCTTCCCTGCATACTACACATAAAAACATAAAGTTGTTAACATACCTCAATATGATTATTTCTATTTAGCTAACCTTTTCTGTTCTTCTAAATTGCAGAGAGGTAACTCGGTCTCTGAAGGACTTTTCTTCCAGCAAGAGGATGAACACAGGTGACAAGGTGACTGACTCTTCTCTCAACTACATACTGACACCACTAGATACAGTTTGTAACATGAACACACCCGTGATAATGGATTTTATTCTGTCTTTACTAGACAACCATGAGAGATCTTTCTCAAATGCTGAAGAAGATGCCACAATATCAGAAAGAGCTAAGCAAGGTGAGTAGAGCTATGAGTTCTTAGAATCAGACATAGTAATCTCACTAGTACGGCACCGGATCTGATCCATGCTCACACTACAGACAGCTGACATTACAATCTTATTACTACTGCACCGGATCAGATCCATTCTCATACAACAGACAACGGACATACCAATCTTACTACTACTGCACTGGATCTGATCCATGCTCATAGAACAGACAGAGGACATAACAATCTTACTACTACTGCACTGGATCTGATCCATGCTCATAGAACAGACAGAGGACATAACAATCTTACTACTACTACTGCACTAGATCTGATCCATGCTCATACTTCAGGCAGCTGACATAGCAATCTTACTACTACTGCACTGGATCTGATCCATGCTAATACAACAGACAGCGGGCATAGCAACCTTACTACTACTGCACTGGATCTGATCCATGCTCATACTACAGGCAGCTGACATAACAATCTTACTACTACTGCACTGGATCTGATCAATGCTCATACGACAGACAGCTGACTTTACAATCTTACTACTACTGCAGCGGATCTGATCCATGCTCATACTACAGGCAGCTGACATAACAATCCTACTACTACTGCACCGGATCAGATCCATTCTCATACGACAGACAGCTGACATAACAATTTTAGTACTACTGCACTGGATCTGATCCGTGCTAATACAACAGACAGCGGACTTAACAATCTTACTACTACTGCACTGGATCTGATCAATGCTCACACTACAGGCAGCGGACAAAACAATCTTACTACGACTGCGCCATATCTGATCAATGCTTACACTACATCAGCAGACATAACAATCTTACTACTACTGTACTGGATCTGATACATGCTCATACCACAAGCATACGTGCATAGATTTATTTATTTTAGCCCGCATGCTGTATCTACACTAAACAGCTTGGATAGACAAAACTCCTCTGCCACTGTATTGTAATGTGATAGTAAGCATCAGCTACGCAGTCCAACATAACTCATTAGTACTGACCCAGGGGACATGTGTCTACCTACGCCCTTGCTCCACCTGGTCCTCCCCTGACATTTATCTGTGCATTCCTCCAGTGGCCCTCTGTTAGAGTCAAACAGGGTTATTCACAAAAGGGTGAAGAGTTTGGAGTAGGCCGGAGAAGTGAACAATCAAGGGCAAGATAGCTGATTTGGAAACATTCTCCAATTCAGCTCACTTTCCAACTCAGCTATGTTGTCCTAGATTGTTCTCCTCTCCGGCCTTCTCCAAACTCTTCACCCTGATATTCTCTGATCTGATATTCTCCAGGTCTGTCAGTCCATGTCTGCAAACATTTGCACTGTTATATTACATAGTTACATAGTTACATAGTATTTGAGGTTGAATAAAGACATTAGTCCATCAAGTCCAAGCTATAGGATCTCATTCTAGGAGTACCTGTACCCCTGTATATTACGGTCCCTTAAAAAATCGTCCAAAAGTTTCTTGAACAATTCCACATTCTTTGCTGAAATCACCGCCTGTGGCAGTGAGTTCCAGACCCTAACTGATCTAACTGTGAAGAACCCCCTTCGGCCCTTGTGCTAGAATTTTTTCCCCACTTCCGCTCTCTTGTCCTTGACGTGTTGTTTTACAGTTTTATTAAACCATATTGGTTTAGTCTTTGATCTTTTGCATTTGCTCCCTAATAGTATACACTTTGAAGTAGCAGTATGTACTGTGTTTTTAAAACAATCCCACATCTGGTCTGTGTTTAGGTTGTGAAATAAGTTTTCCCATCCATATTGTAATTAGTAATGAGAGTGATTTCTCTGCAGTACTCGACTCACCTACACCTGGCTGAGGACTGCATGAAGCATTACCAGGGAACTGTGGATAAGCTCTGTCGTGTGGAGCAGGTGAGGAACAATGCTAAATCTCTGTATCATAAACAACCAGAGGTGTGACAAGTTTGGTGGTCCTAATGCAACACCTAAATTAAAGCCACCCCAAAAACATGGGCCTCTAATGTTCAATAACCTTGGTTATGGATTCCTCATTACAAAAGAAAGCTGTATCGACAGAAATAGGGATAGCTGATCACTGAGCTCCTAAAAATTGCAATTGGATCAAAAATATGGTAATGCAGCTAGCATAGTTTTATCTCAAGCGACGTTATCAGCCCCGCTCAGTTAACCTATGTGAACTCCATAACACCTCCCATTTGTTATGTAGATGATGAGAGAGAGAGAGGATTATTAGGGTGACAATGCTGCTCCCTTCATAGATACAATACAGTGAGTGAGAGCTGTGACCCTAGCATGGGAAGTGCTGAAGTCATTGTATCAGAAAAACAGTACTACAGCTAGCATAGTATTTTTGAATGTGAGCTACAGAACACTCCCCCCATTTTTGTTGTTGTTGATGTGATAGGGAGGTGTTCAGTAGTCCTAACACACTTTCTGTCCTAGTCTGACAATGCTGCCCCTCCTTAGATGCAGTACAATGCGTGAGCCCTGTCCCCCTAGTACAGTAAGTGTTTTACCAGGTAAAACTAAAAGAAAAAAGCCATTTGAGTCATAGACATGAATGTAATGTCAACTCAATGGTGGTAAAAGGGAGAGAAGCAGTCATGTCTGAGCCCCCTGGCCTGACCTTATGGGTTCAGAGTTCCATTCTCTGTACTCCATTGTAGTCCGGCCATAGGAGACTAACTTCCAAATTCTTGGCAAAAAATAACTGCAATTTTATATGGTATTAGCACATTGTTACTCTATTAATGTGATCATTTCTCAGGATCTCGCTATGGGCACAGATGCAGAGGGGGAGAAGATCAAGGATCCCATGAGGGCAATTGTCCCTATTCTTCTGGATGGAAATGTCAGTACATATGATAAAATTCGCATCATTCTTCTTTACATCTTTCTTAAGAATGGTAAGTGAAGGGCTAAGACACTGTTGTGGAATGCATATTTTTCCTTATCTCCTCATCTGCCATAAATTGCAACGCCTACAGCATTACTATATCCCAAATGTAATGGGGGTCTTCAAACATACAGCACACACACACACAAGGGCACAAGGAGAACACAACTCATTCGGTAGAACACTTTTTTTATGGCTTCAAACAGAACAGCAAAAAGGATAACTTTTCTCCTCAAGTTTATTGCCAACCATGTGAATGGTGTGGTTTCTGCTCCCCTTGAGGTCATTTACTGGTACAATAGCCCACTGAAAAATAGCACAACCCCAAGTCAATCCCGGGCAACGTTCCTGGTTATGAACACCTTTGTCCTGATGAGTGAACTATACTCTACACATGCATACTTGCCACCCATGTCCTGAACATAGTCAGTTGTCCACATGCTTGATAACTTGGGAGCTACTCAATCTACCTTTCTCTATCCTACATAGACAAAATGGCTGAATGAAGCACGCATTTACCCTTTAAGCACACCAGATGTCCTTATACAATACACAGTGTCAGTCAGCAGGTCTTTAATGTTATTGGGGTAACACCAGCTACACTCCCAGGAGACATCAAGTAACAATTGGGAATGAACTGGAAATTATCCAGACACCAGGCACATGTCATCACAACATACTGGTCTATACGTTCATTTCACTGTGTTATGAACAGTACTTCGTACAAAGAATCCATGTGTACTAGATCTTAGAGGATGTTTTTAAAACAGAGAGGATACACTATATATTAAGGCCTTTGCTGCATTTGATGCCTTTTCAGAAACTTGCTAGATCTTTCTTATATTTATGGAAAGGTCTAACCAGGGATCTTGTTTCTTCAGCATCTCTTATTGCCTCCTGTATAGCTAGCTTAGCTGGTTAAATGTGTACCTTTTCTCTCCCAATCAGGGATCACTGAAGAGAATTTGAATAAGCTGATCCAGCATGCGCAGATTCCACCAGAAGACAGTGAGATCATCACCAATATGGGTCATTTAGGAGTTCCCATCATTACTGATGTAGGTATATTTCTAAATGGTAAGGTCAGTATGTATAATTGTGTGTGTGTGTGTGTGTGTATATATATATA
>NW_017306384.1:69186-104851 GCF_000935625.1 Nanorana parkeri | reverse complement strand
ATATATATATACATATATATATATATATATCCTGTATATAAATCCTGTATATATAAAATCAGTAGGTGATCTGTGACATCCGTTACATCTATTTTCTGGTTGCTATGGGTTGCTCCACGTTGTGATTGGTCTTAACATTGATAAATGCATAACCTGAGTATGACTTGAATTTTAAGAAAATTTTAATACAGATGGATCAGGTCAGCATATTGGAACTGTTTTGTATTTTTCCTAAAGTTGTCACTTTGTCTTTTCACAAGATAATAATTTGCTCAATCTTTAGTCCACACTTCGCCGCAGGAGTAAACCAGACCGCAAAGAGCGAATCAGTGAACAAACCTATCAGTTGTCCCGATGGACACCTGTTGTTAAAGATATAATGGAGGTAAATAGATATGTTTTTTTGGATTATATTAACATAAATCTCAGACATTTGTCTTTCAGTTTATCTGAGTGCACAGCACTTATAAAAGGGGTACATGGTTGTAATTAGGGACTGTACAAGCCTACAATCTAGTAGAAGGAATAGCTATATAGGTTGACTTGAGGAAGCATTGAGGAAGCATTGTTTTGCCAGTGAATGATAGAAATATATTAGATATTATTAATTCTCTGTCATAGAAGGGGCATTAAAGGAAACGTGTCATGGGAGAAACTTGGAGGCTGCCACTGCTGTTATCTCCTTCTGAAAATTCTAGATGCCTAATACTTTTGCTGCAACAATTCGAGTTACTGACCAGGACCAAGCAAACATTCTGACTTTCCTTTGATTTTCCGGATTTGCATATATGTTCTGAGGAAGTGACTCAAAGTTTTAAGGCCCGTGGGTCCGCATTAATATCAGGCTTTTAGTATTTCTAGAAGGTCACCAGATGTTTTTTGAACCATGCTGACCAATAACATTCTCAGAGGAAATAGCTGCCAGTTCAGAGCAGTATTCTAGAAATGAATAGAAATAAGTGACAAGCTCAGTTATGTGACATTTCTTTCCTTTTATTTTCAGTGTGTTTTTCTTTGATTATTTACCTGGTTCTTTTATGTACTGTATTCTCATTTCAACCCCTGTCTTACAGTGGATTTCTAATTCCCCTAATTCTCTTTGATCCAGGATACCATTGATGACAAGCTGGACACAAAACACTATCCATACATCTCCACACGCTCCTCTGCCTCTTTTAGTACAACGGCTGTGAGGTTGGTCTGCAAATTTGAGGTGTATTTTAAAAATTGAGCCTAACAAAGTAGGACAATTAATGGGTGCAATAATTACAAAAACATAAACATAATTCCAACACATAATAGCTGATGGTCCTTTGTTGGGTCATCTATACAGAGCCAGTATATAACTATAAAAAAAGAAGAAAAACACATACTGTATACTATATATTAAAAGGATTTTCTAGGTTGCTTGTCGTATTCATTGTTGGTGGGTGTCCAACGCAGGCAAATCGACATGCCCTTCTTGTTCATTCTCCAAGAATTAAGCAACATACACACATCACTGATCAAGATGATCTCTCTCAGACATCAGCAGTTACAAAACAATAAAGAAAGCACACAGCTGGCTTAGAACAATTCTTTGGTAGATCAGTGAACAACAGGTTTTATCATTCTGCCCTTTCTCACACCAGCACTAAACCTTGAGTCATGTTTGTAATTTTGCAAAATCTCTTGCTGAGGGATGAAGGTAGACAGGTTCTATTCTACAAATGATAAGTTTGGGTCTCTAGTGTGTAATTTATCTGACATCAACATGCAGCATCATTGCTTTGTATCCTTAGTAAGCATTGTGGCATAAAACACAGATTCTTAATATTTGCTTACATTAATATTCAGTATTTGGTGCCAATGATTTAGCCAGTGACTATTAACATGTAAAAAAATTATACTTGTTCAGCTTTCCAAATTAGTATATTGAATTTGGATGCTACCTAGCCATATTATAGGCCAACTGAGGTTCTTGGTTTATAGCCCTTGCGGCATTACCTAGATCAGCCATTCTCAACCACGTTTCTGTGGAACCCTAGGGTTCTTGCAGAAGTTGTAAGGGGTTTTCTTTTTAGTGGCTGATTGACCTCTCATCTGATGGTGCCTAGCCTGCCTCCCACCCGTACACAGGATCCGAAACCCGTACTGTCCGGGTGAAAACCGTACGGGTGGCAACCCTATGCCTGCATAGTTCTAGGGCCAACACCACTTGGTAGAGCCAGCAGCCTGACACCAATCTCTTTAGCTCTCTGTAAGAGTGACTTCAAATGTAAGAGGCATTCTTCCTCTCACTGAATACAGATGTAAGAAGGTGACCAAGTGTATGGGATCACATCTCCATTGTTCATCAATGTAACGGGACCCTAAAATAATATGGCGGTGTTTATTTCTTGACATTATTATTTTTAATTTTATTTTTATGATTTTTTTTTACTATAAATGATTTAATCATATAGAGCAGGGGGATGTTAAAAAATGATCTACCCTGTCAAATACTATAGGTGTATCACAATCTTTATTAATTAATTAATTTATTAAATTTAAAATGTACTAATCACGCTAATTTACTGTTAGCTAAAAATATAATTTTTAGCTAATGTCCCCTAACATCTAAAAATGATTCCTCTAAGATAAAAAAAAAAAAACGGATGAGAAAGGCTGACCTAGATACTGAAGTGAGGTTACTTTACATCTAAACATATTTCAGAAAGAAGACCTTGGTTCCACCAGGATAGCTATTACTGTTATTATATAACAGCCAGTGTTAAAAATATACTCTTATTAATGGGATATTTGAAAATCATAACGGGTTTACTTGTTGAACATTCTTTTCTCAGTGCCCGCTATGGACACTGGCACAAGAACAAGGCTCCAGGAGAGTACAGAGCTGGTCCACGTCTGATCATCTTCATCCTTGGCGGACTGGGTTTCAGTGAGATGCGCTGTGCATATGAGGTATCTCAGGCCAGTGGCAAATGGGAGGTCCTTATAGGTGAGTGACATAAGCATAAATTACCCAAAATGCACAGAGCTGTTTACTTGTATCTGCTTATGGGATGTGGACAAAGACATTTTAATCTGTGTGTATGTAGCTGTGTATGTGCGTCCATCCTAATTTACATGTCTGTCTTCCATTATGTATATTTGTCTATTGTACTTTTGCTTGTGTGATTCATGTGTGTTTATGATTGCTCATATTTTGTGCTTAGATGTGTCTCCTTCATTTAAAAATGTCCCTATTTATGTGCATTTATCCATATGTTTATGAGTGTGATTGTGTGATATAAGTTTACATTTATTTTTATATGTCTAACCCATATACTCATCATCTGTTTTCTGGGAGAGGATGCTCCTGGCATTCAGTGTGATGGTGCTACACTTAATAGTTGGAGCAAAGACAGTCTTTGCTCTGAGTTTGCTCCCGGATTATTTGATACTTTCCTAGGTTCAGTAAATTATGATGAGATTGTCATTTGTCCAGTTTTTTTTAAAAACTTGGATATATAGAACACTCCAGTGCCCTTTAGGCTATATCCCTGCAGGTGTTAGGTGCAAAGAGTTTTAAAAACTCATAATTTTTTTAGACACTTTTTGGGTGACACTGCCCCTGTTTCCATATGTGTGTACTTAGTCAACCTGGCAGATTGGTTTTATTTATGTTCTTGTGACTTCTTTAAGTCGAAGACTCGACCGCTATCAGTTACCAGCTCCATTTATCTGGAGCTACAATTGGTTGTCCATAAAATAAAAAGCTTATTTCTGTCGGAAAGCTAGTTACTTTAGGCCCCATAGGTACTGGTGAAATGTAGAGGGACTCTTGGTTGCTGGGTACCAAGTACACCTTCACAGTGATATAAGAAGCTGGGAAATATACATATATGTGCCACCCATTAGGGTTCAACAACCTCATGAGATATTTATGGTTCTAATAATTTTATCTATTGAAATCTTTTCTCAACCTTTTTAGGGCCGGGACCCCTTGGTAACATTTGCCAAGTTGTGGTGACCCCCAACAGTAAAATTTAGGAATGACGCGGCTGCTGCAGCGACATCTGGCGGGAGAACTGACACTGCTGCTCTAGGTGAGGGCTGAGGAGGACTCTCACCTAGCACAGCAGAAATCACACAGCGACCCACAGGTGACTTACGGCGGCCTACGGCCCCCAATGTCAGACAAAAAAGGTTTATTCTGCTCGGGAGAAAGTGTTTCTCTCCCAGGCGGCCGGGAGCCCCTATCTAATAGCAGGAGACTCCCGGGCGACCCCTGGCAAATCGTCATGCGACCCCCGAAGGTTGAGAACCGCTGATGTACAGCATAGAAGAACGCCTCACCACCCAAATCTTTTAAGTCATTGTATATGAGGCCATAAATAACTATGTAGGAGCTTTCTGCTCTGTGTGCTCTATTACCCAAGCATGTACAGCATAGAAGAAGGGCTCACCATGGCCATCATTTGCTTATATTCTGTACCAAGCCCTAGGTTCAGTTGTAAATAGTTCTACACTTTATGGTAAAAACTGGAATAGGTTTTAAGAAAATTGTATGAGTGACCCCCCACAACAACTCAGATTCCTGTTGTCATATTTTTATCTTCTGGTGGAAGGATGACAGGTAGAATCTGGCTTCTGTATGCAATGCTGACTCCTTTCTTATTAGCCCTGTAGAGATGTATGTCTGTAGAATGAGTGCTTGTGTTAATGCATATTAATGTCTGTTTGTGTGATTTTTGGAACTGTCTGTATGCCTGTCTCATTGAGATCTGTGTGTCTTATTTGATAAGGCAGACAGTAGAGTGCTGTAACCCAAAGCAGCCATCATGGTTCCCAAGTGCCATGGCTACAGTAAACTAGAATCTGACTGGTTTCTGTGGTTTACGGCAGTTTGAACAGCACCCCTGCTATTTGTGCTGCCTTGTAAAATAAATTTGTGTCTGTTTTCTGGTGATTATAATCTTAAAACGTCTGTCTGTTATCACTAATGTTGCCCTTTAAGGCAGACATTTTTCGTGGGGTGAAAAACTGTAGTTTAGTTTACTCTATTTTAGTGCTATCTGACTGAAAATGTAAAAAAGAAAGAATATAAAACTACCTGCATGTGAAATTACCCACATGAGATTTTTCACATTGATGGAACATTGACAGTGGATATATAAGTGCAACCACATGCTAAATAATTGTATTGCTCAAGAATCAGAATTTTGTGCAGTTTTGTCACCTCTAGAGAAGTGTATGTCTAATGTCTTTTTCTGTCTTTCTTGTTAAGAGTTTTGTCTTTCGCTGTCTTTTGTTAGTCTGTCTGTCTTTACTAAGCTTCCCCTCTTTTCACTGCTGATCTATACCCCACCCAATAAAATCCCCATATGTGTGTCATGCCGTGATCCATCTCTGTCTATTATGTTGATGCTCTCATGTGACTCTTTTTTTCATTGTGACCTCTGTTCAGCTTTATGTCCTTCTGCAATTCCTGATTGCTCAGAGCCCTCAGGATGCCATTCACATCAATGTGCTAAGATGTCCTTTTTTTTGCAATATAATTACAAGGAAACTACACTGTGTTTGAAACTTACTTTATATTGCACACTTGCAGGGGGACCTTTACTGAAAGAAATAACTGCACTGTCATTGCCACCTTCCTTCAGAAGTTATTAGTATCCTCTCGCTTTGTAAGATAAAAATATTGATGCGTGGCAAATACATGAACTGCATCTTCATGACTTCAAGAGAGTTGGTGAACTGCATGAGTATGCAGATTTGGAGTTGTGACAATACTGTTTGCATTCTTGTTCCTGGCCATTGACTCAATAGCAATGAAGCTGAAGGATCAGCATAAGAGTTTAAGAGTTCTAAAGGAAGCCAATATTGGCAGAGCAGGCTGGTTCATCTGCAGTGCATTTTGTGGATTGCCCAGCATTTTTTAAACACAGTGTCATGTATATAAAAATTATATTTTCACTTTAAAGAAAGTAAGTGTTCTTGGCAGTATCTCGTTTTATATTGCATTGAAGCCATGGATTGGCTTTGCTGATTTAATATAATTATATTTATAATTTTATGGCACATTTATGTGAATTTATCAGATTATTTCCTCCTTCTTCAACCTCTCCTGAGCTTCCATCTTCTGGCACAGTGCATCCTTACCCTCAGCCTCCCTGTGCTTCCTTCTCCTCTCTCATCCTCCCTGTGCTTCTTGCTCTCCTAGTCTCCACTGTGCTTCCTTCTACTAGTCCTGCCTTCTTAGCTATCCCTCCTCTGTCATTACAGTGTTTCCTCCTCTTGTCTGAGCCACCTCTTTCCTTTCTCCTCTCTCTCAGCCTCACCTGCGTTTCATCCTTCTGTTTCAACCTCTCATGTGCTTCCTCCTTCTGTCCTAGCCTCCCCTTTGCTTGCTCCTCATCCAACTCTGTGCTGCCACGTTTGTCAGTCACCTATGTACTTTTTTTCCTTCTGTCTCAGGCTCCCCTGTGTCTTCTCTTTCTGTTTGATATTTGTTTGTGCTTCTCCTGGTTCTGCCAACCTGATTATCCTCCTTCTTTCATAACAGTGTTTTCTCCTTCTGTCACAGCCTCCCTTGCAGTTCTTCCTTATCTGTCTTAGCATCTCCTGTGCTTCTTCTTTTATTTCTGAATCCCCTGTGCTTACGTTTTCTGCCTCAGCCTCTCCTGCATCTCCTTTGTTTGCCTCATCCTCCCAAATTCTGTGTCAGCCTCCTCATTGCTTCCTACTTCTGTCTCAGACACCCCTGTTCTTTCTTTTTCTGTTTGAGCCTCTTCTGTGCTTTCTCCTTCTTTCGCTCCCTTCCTCCTGTGCTTCCTTTTGTTATCTTAGCCTTAGGTCCTTGTGTTCCCTTCTGTCTCAGCTTCCCTATGACTCCTTCTTTTGTCTTCACCACCCCTATGCTTCCTCCTTGTCTCATCCTCCTTGTTTTTCCTTCTTCTGTCTCAGTCATGTCTTCCCTTGCCTCTCCTACCTCAGTCAGCCCTATGCTTCTTCTTTCTTTCACAGACTGCCTTTCAGCATTCTGCTGGATCATTCTCCTACTGTTTGCATCCTCCTACATGCTCGCTCTTGCCTTCCTATAAACTCAGAATTACTATCTTTCTGGTTTAGCCTCCCTAAAGTTTCCTAAGACTTTTTCACCCTGTCTTCTGTATCTTTTTGCTCTTCGACCCTCATCTTGATTTAATCCACTTCTTCACTATCGGTCTTTGAGTAAGGCCTTTTTCTCCATCTTGTCTTCAGCATTTGTTATGCTTACTACCTTCCTTATCTGTGTTACTGTGCATTTTTGATTTATTTGCTACTTCCTTGGTTGTTTATTTTGCGTTTCTGTACCATGCCTCTCTTCCGCATGCCTGTTCTCTGCATTAGTTCTTTAACAATCCCCTCTCTTTTACCCTATACTGCTCCTACCTGTCCGTCTTAGGCCTTTGTCAGCCCCCCTTTCTTCTCTCACAGGTTCCACTCACATATTAACACCCATCAAATTTCTTGGAGACCTCAGACACCCAGACTTCCGAGACAGCAGTCGGGTGTCATTCGAGGACCCGTCTCCCATCATGGAGTGAGGTCTAACGAGCTGGGACTAAAAAAAGTAAAGAGAGACTTTAATAAACCCCAAACCCCCCACCCTTTGTGGATATCTCTGCCCCACTCACCCTCAGCTCGGACGTCACTGATTCATTTCTCTCGTTTTTACAAAAGGAAAATGCTTGCTGGTTTTTATTTATGTTGTAAATGTCATTCTAGGAAGAATTGAAAATGTGTCCTGTTGCCTCCAGCTGATCATGTCACCCCCATGATCGATATATGACCTTACTTTCTTTTCTATTGTTATATTATGACCCTGTGTAATGTTTTCTCCATTGTTACATCCCTTTCCCAGACAAATCTCAGTCTTCCATTGTTACTTTCATTCCTCATCCCACATCCTCCATGATTGTTTCTTTTTTACACACTTCTTATGGACATTGAATCATCAACATCCAAATTCTTATAAACTGTTTAGATTAAAGAAATCCTGAGCTGAGAGAACTTTGTACATTACCACTGCTAACCTCTCCTCTCGAAAATGCTAGTTGTGTGGCTGTCATGGTTACCCTCTGTCTTTAAAGCTGTTTAAGTCTTTGACTTAGAAAAATTGTGTAGGTGAGGAGTTCTGATCTGTTGCATACACATTACAGTTGTGTGAGACAGTCAGAGGATCAATATGAGAGATGAAGGTAGGAGATTCTTGATCCAAAAGTAGATTGATCTCACAGTCAAGCTATAAACTGAACGAGGCTCTGGTTGGTATCTCACAGATAGAAAGAGGCCTCCTGTGGTTAATGCTAGATGTTAAGAGACCATAAGGAATCAATATGTTTTAGAGGTTCTAAATTGTCCCTTTGCCAGGGCTTAAATTGCTGGTATAAGCCTGGATGTTAAAATTCTTGAATGGATGAAATAATTACTACTGAGATTTTATGTTTTTAAGTTTAATTTATTCAAGCCTAAGACCATCTAGACTCTTATAAGCAATTTTAACCCCTGCTGAATGGAACCCTTAAGAACTTAACGCATTTGTTGTCCTTTTAAACTGTTATGATCCCTTAACACTGGGTCTAGCATGCCAGCTTTCTTTTTATATCAGAGGGTCAACATGACAGCCAAACAAGTACTATATTCAGAAGGAAGCCATCAATAGCATTCAACATATTTCTCTCAACACTGGTTTCTTTAAGTACCCCATATCTAAAAAGCTGATATAGACATTTTATGGACATATTTAATGAAGACCATCTTATATGTTTGACAGCTTTAACACTCTGAAATGATATGTAGGTTAAACAGAGCTGTGATCAAAGCAGGAAGAACTGAATCATGATTTGGCTTGGTTGTAAAATTCCAATTATTGCAACCAGTTTACATATTTACATTGGCATTGCAGTTGACGAAAGTGGATATTTTCCCCCATTTCTAACACGCTCAATCACGCTTTTATTTTGTGTGCAAAACAGACAGTAATCTATTAAGCAAATATTTCCAATCCAGCCAATACACTTTTTCCCTGACTTTCAATGCAAAGTATTTACAACAGTCCTGGTCCCCTGATAACTACATTTATATTCACATCATCCACAATAACCTTCAAAAACCAGTCTCAATTCTTCAGCCTTGCAGTTCCTATATTGATTAGATGATCTCACTTATATTTACCAGCAGATCTTGCTGGCAAAGTGAAGTATGTTGTAAAAATGTATTCATATAAAATTATAAAAAATGCTCACAAACATGTCAGCTCTAGTGGTCCATGTTGCTCATTGACACATTTCAAAGGGCATGATGGCAAATACTTTACTATGCCAATTACCTCTGTTTTTGTTTATATGAAGGCTCTGAACAGCACTCTGAGACTCCCCATAGAACCACAGTTGGTGTCAGGTACCAACTGTGTGAACCTTTGCCTATGGGCACTTTTCAGGGACTACATTTTTCTGGGACATGTGCAAACATATATTGCAGAGCCCTACACAATCTCATCACCATTATTAAACTTAACATATACCCAAATCCTTCACATAATAAAGCAACTTTCAAAGCATAAAATCCACTGTTAGTTGAGATAAACATTATGATAATGTTGGAATTGCTACATAGCTACTATAGAAGGGTCACAGCTGCTCCCTTAATGACCATGGGTCCTATAGTAATGCTTCATCTACCACTATTGCATTGTTACTTGTAATATTTACACAGAATATTGAAAGTAATGTAGCAAAATACTAGGGATGCACCGATACCAGTTCAGATACCAGTGCAGGTACTCGGCTTTTACATGAGAACTACGAGGGTTGCAGCTGGGACCTAGCTCTGGCGCTCCACCACTGTCCTGAAATCATTAGTCGATTAGTCACATGACAATAAACAAAAAAATATCAGTACTTGTATCTGTGAGTACTTGGGCAAGTATCAGTACTTGTACTTGCAAAAATGGTATCGGTGCATAAATATGTATATTTATAAAAACAAAATCACACATTAAAACAGAGATGTACAAATCCCGGGAGCTCCATATGCTCCTTACAAATGACAGCTGCCTCCTTATTTTAGAATTTTTCTTTAGTCCAGTTTTGGAGCTCAAAAAGTATCTGTACATGTACTTGTACCGAGTACAGTACTTGGTATCGGTGCATCCCTATAAAATACTAAAATCCCTATTTTATGGCAGTTACATGGTAACATCACAAGATAATGGTGTTGTCACATAGTTGTAACATGGGACACCAACCACTCATATTCATCATCACATGTTCCTCTTCATCCCTTATCCATAAATCCTCTTGTCATATTCATCAAGGGACAAACATTTTCAAGCTTATAGTTCTGCGAGCGGCTCACCTGTTGGCCCCACCACTATCTTTGTATCAGTAAATTACACAAAGGGTGGCCATCGACCACCACCAAAAACATTGCCACTGGTTGCATGAAGTCATGACGCACAAATCAAGGCAAGAAACATGCACTCTTACCCTGCTATGGTGGAGAATGGGTTAATGCCAAATCAGTCTATCCAATACCTATGCACCCATGGCTTATATACTGTATCAGACATTTTTTGTATGGCTATGAATCTGCCTATCCATTGCAAGAAACCACCGACATATAAGTACAAGGCAAGGCAAGAGTTTCCAAAATCCGCAGACTGCCACTAATGGATAGGCTGGGCGTTTGGCACTGCACAAAATGTCTGCTCTTCTGTTTATGGGCCTACTGAAAATTACCGCTAAGTGACAAAGACCTGGCTGGGTGTATTAATAGGAATTCCAATAATAACTAAGATGACTCAAAAGGTATAATTGTCTCAATATGAACCACAACTGTTTGGCATTACCTGCAAAATGCCTGGGAAAACTGTTCTGTTAACCCCTTCTCTCCCTGGTCAGGGACTGGGCCACAGCACATGCGAGTCACTTTTTATGTTTACTGCTCGTTCATGGGATCTGTGCTCATCACAGATTCCAGCTCAGCAAGCATTGATTTTGGGGGTAGGGTTGTGTGACACTGTGGGGGCTCACTTCCATGGATTTAAGAACAACATTGGCAAGGATGGCCACTGCTCAATAGGCCTTGAGTAACCAAAGCTCTTGAAGGAACAAAGTGTCTGCATTGTTCACAGCAACCTATCAAACCTTCCATGCCATTTTGTAACACAAGCTGGAAAAATGACAGCTGGACTCTGGATGCCATGAAAGCAGATACACTTTTTGACCCTCTACGTTACTATTCTGGACTGTCCACCAGATGAAGGTTTTTTTTTTTTGGTGAAAGTGCCAATGGTGTACTTAAATGCATGCCATTAAATGAGCCCCAGGCAGTTTTTGAACTGTTGGGGAGGTTGGGAGGGGCATCCAAGAGGACATTGCATGCTGGGGATTTTGGGAAGCCTGTGTGATTTCCTCTGTATGTTTATGGGTGATATATTTGTATAAGATGCCCTAAATGTCAGTCCCCATTAGAACAATACACACATATATATACAGTACTGTATATAATTTCCATTCATAACTAAATCCAAATAAATATTTGGCCCTTTATAAAAAAAATTACATATTACAGTGTTTGATTTTGGTGATCACTCTTTAGTGGCCTGGGATTGGCTCTAGTTTGTTCTACTTGGGACTTGCTTTTTGTTCTTAAAATGGTGACAGTTAATATCTGTATGACCTATTTTGGTCATTTGAATTGTTAATTGCAGTCTACATAGATTACACTTAATAATGTAAGAAAAAAATTCTTACTAAACCTTAACAACCTTTAAAATCTTAGATGGTTGTCAAACTAAAAAGCCCATGCTCAGAATCCTATTTAATGCAAGAGTAGATGGCATTATACTTGTTCTAAATCTAAAAATGCTTTTACATTTTGTTTTAAGGTGTGCAACCTTTAAATATGTATCTTTCTTTATTGTTATGGTAATGAGCATTTGCAAAAGTTATCTGCTATATAAAAGTCTATATATTCCTCTGCATTATACCCACATCATGGGGTCCTGCACCATTTGACATGCTGTCTCCCTAAAACTAACATTATAAATATGATTGCAATAGTTTGGAATGTCTCAGACCCTGGTAGATCTCAATTCTCATTAAAGGTGGCCATACACTGTACAACCATCGCAAGACCTTAGTCTTGCGATGGTTGTAAAGGGATTAAAAAAACGTACGATCTGCCTATCTTGGACAGGCAGATCGCACTCTCGATCATCGCAAGCCCGCCCTTCCGATGACCGCAATGCTGAACGGGCAGTGTGCGCGTGCGGTCCAAGATAGGCAGATCGTACGTTTTTTTTATCCCTTTACAACCATCGCAAGACTAAGGTCTTGCGATGGTTGTACAGTGTATGGCCACCTTAACTGAGATTCATATCTGCTGCCAGTGCAGGTGATCTCCCTCGTCCCACCCATTAAGGCAGTGGTATTACTATTCACTGCAAGGATACTTCTCCTTTATCTCTGTTTATTGGTTTCCAAATATCTGAGAATGTTCTATGTCAATAAACAGCTTTAGAAGGGGAGAATAAGCGTGGGGCACCTCCATAGTGGTGTACTGATAAGCATGCAGTAGGGGTTTGGTTTTATTCCAGAACAGAGTACTCTTTTGGGGATTATTTACTTATGGCATGTATTGGTATCTAAAATGCTTGTTTTCATTCAAGTCAATGCGAATGCAGAAGCAACTCAAATGCAAGTGAAAGCAATTCAGGAGCCCCTGGAAGGATACTGCATTTGACTTGCATTTGTGATAATGAAGTCTCTGGCTGATCTAGCTTTGGGAATTTTAGTTTGACAACAACTAGAGTGGTAGTGTTATGTAAGCCTCATATAAATTACTGATATAGCACCTATGGTTTTTAAAGAGTATTAATCATACAAGGGTCTAAATAATGAGTCTTACACAATTTTAATTGTAGAGACTTTTTTTATGAACTATTTACATCAAACCATTATTTAAAGTAACACTAAACTCAGGAGTTAAATCCTAAAAATATATTTAAGTACGTAACTCATAACAAAAATGTAGCTTATTTGTGTATCACTGGGCTGTAGATCCTCAAATCATCTCTGAATTCATGCTGACACTGTCCTTCCTTCTGGAGGGTGGCTACTTTTGTTCCTCATGGTCCCTGTGTGTGTTGTAAAGTAGGGCTGCAACCAACTAATCGATTAATTGATAATAACTGATTATGAGGATCAGTGGCGTAACAACCGGGGGGGCAGCAGGGGCGCGGGCCCCGGGCGAAAAGTGAAGGGGGGGCGCCGGCCGAAAATGGCACTTTCGGTTAAATGCCGAAAGTGACATTTTCCTGCCGTTTTGTCGGCGCGGCCGTGATTCCTTTCATCCCCGCTGGGACACAGAGCAGTGCCCAGCAGGGATGAAAGGAATCAGAGAGAAAATGACAGCCGGCCGAGCGCTGCGGGGCGAGCGCTGTGAGCGGCCGGTGTCTTTCCTCCCACACCGCTCGGCCGCCTATCACAGTGCAGCAGAGCGGTGTGGGGGCGGAGACAGCCAGCGCTGTCACAGGAGGCTGGGCTCTCCTCTTGCAGCCTCCTATGACAGTGTGTGTCAGAGAGGAGAACGGGTACAAGCACTCAGCGATCAGTGATCGCTGAGTGTTTGTACATAATTGAGGACCTGGTATGTATACTATATCCTCAATTATGAATGAATGGGAGTGATCTACATCTCCTCCTGTTCATTCATAATTGTAGTTATAGTAAACATACCATGTTATCAATGAACAGGAACACTCATAAAGGATTCCTGTTCATTGATAACAGGGGACACAGAAAAAGAGATTGAGGACTCTGTGTCCTCAATCTCTTTTTCTATTTTTAAAGGGAAATATCAGGGGTCTGTTTAGACCCCCAATATTTCCCCGAAGCCCCTAAAAGTAAAGTAAAAAATAAAAATATTTAATAAAAAATTAATTAATAAATAAAAATTGATTTAAAAAAATGAAAAAGTTTCAAAAAAAATAAAATATTAAAATTTGAAAAATTAAAATAAAAACATGTGTGTGTGGGGGGGAGGTGCAGGGTACAGTTCCAGTGGTTGTTTATATAATGGGGGAGGGCGGAAAAAAAATTCTCCCCCGGGCGCCCAGAACTCTGGTTATGCCACTGATGAGGATAGTTGTCAACTATTCTCATTATTGATTAGTTGGTTGGACCCCCTCGCTCTCTCCTCCATGCTGAGAGGAGGGCACAGCCATCAGTGGGTGGGTGCAATAGCCAGCCTGCTATTGGCTATTGCAATTTGAAATGGCCAATAGCAGGCTGCCCATTGCACCAGCCCACTACCTGCTGTATTTACATTCAGCTGCCGTCTGCAGAATCTTGCCACAGGCAGCTGTCATTCCCTGGCTGAAGCTATTCAAGCGCCATGTGCTTACAATACAATTATTACCAAAAAAATTATAAAAGGTGGGAAAAAAGTAATTTTAGGTTTTAGCTTGACAAATTCAGCTGCGGGATGTGTGTTGCAGTGCTATTCATTTTAATAGCACCCCAAATGCGCCTCCCACCCACAGTGTGCTTGCCCGCACTGGAACGCACGGTACCACAATGCCGTGCGTTCCAGTGCAGTGCGATTGCAAAAAAATTGTGCATGCAGTTTTATTCTGAAGTAAACTTTATGTTTGTAACACTGCATTTGTGTATTTTTTAAAATTAAGGATGGTATTTATTTTATTTTTTTATCCGATTAATGGAAAAAATAATCGGCCAACTAATCGATTATGAAAATAATCATTAGTTGCAGCCCTATTGTAAAGTAGCCACTGCTCCAAGCTTACTCCCCTGATGGACTACAAGCTCATGTTTAGCTAGCTAATTTGTATTTAAGTTATAGTCCATCACGGGAGCGAGCTTGGAGCAGTGATTACTTTACAACACACACAGGGACCATGGGGAACAAAAGTATCCCCCCTCCAGAAGGAAAGACAGTGTCTTCAAGTGATTTCAGTAGATAGTTAAGCAAATGAAAAGTATTCATTTACATTTCATGTCTAATATTCCTTCCCTGAGTAGAAAATAGGAAAGTCTGGCCCATTAGATCTGATGAATCATGGTCTAAGAACCATTTCTTAAAATATAGCAATGCAATAAAATCTACGACCAATACCAATATTTCAGTTTTTTATGGAGGCTGCAGTGTCTATTTATCCATTGACCTAAATTGTTTAGGATAGTGGTAAGATTTCCTCTCCAGAGATGCTGGCCCTAACCTCATTTGGTCTCACTGCTCCTGGGGCATTTCTCCATATTGTAAAATACAATAGACAGGCAGTTCAATGGAGGGAGCGAGGCCTATTTTTAATGGCTGCTGCAGGTGGGCAGGTCTGGGAACTGGAATAAGGTGATTAAGTCTGGTTGTATGTATCTGAAATTAAAATACCAGTTTGGGCTGATTTAGCCTTTAATTAGGACACCCAGCATTTTATCAAAACTGAATTTTCAGGGTTGTGAACAATTCTTCAATTAATCCAAATTGTAGGAAGGAATTTTAAGAACAATATTTTTTCCCCAATATTTTGTCTTACTGATTTAGGAAACATGTAAGAAGAATGTGTGTGGATATTACAAAGATCAGGTGTCCCATTCTTTGCATACTTATCTGCTTTTTTCTCTTTTCTTCTTTTCCTCTATTGTATTGCAGGCTCCACTCACATCCTCACCCCTCAAAAACTCCAGGAAGCTCTGAAGAGAATGAATAAGACAGATGATGAAATCAGCAGTTAGATTTCCCCTGTCTCCCCAAGAAGTTGTAGACTATCTTTCCCCCAAGCCCTTCTTATTTTACCCTCCTTCCCCCACCTGACCACTGGCTGCTGAAGACAGTTTATTCTTTGCCCCCACCAGCAGAAAAGGAGTTCCTCCAGCCCAACCCCACTTTTAAACCAATGCTAATTCATGGCCTCTAACTGAGACCATTACATTATGGCATGGATGTACCGTCAGCCATTTTGTACTCCTTACCCCTCTTTTTTTCTGTGAGCCCCGCTTTGTGGAGGTTGTATTCTGTCTGTTTGTCCTGGAAAGTGTAATGATCCCAGCGCATTCTGGATCTTGTGTTTTTGGATTATTGACTATTTTTCACGCATCTGCCATTAGCCTGGATGTTTGCATAACTAGTAGACATGTGCGATTCGTTTCGTTCCGAATCGAAATTTGGACTGAAATTCGAATATTCGTAGATTCAGAGCATCCGAATTTCCGAAATATAACATATCCGAAAGCATCCGAATCCGAAATTTCGGATCCGAAATGTCGGATTTGGAACGAATTTCGTCCAAATCCTGTGCGTGCACGGTTAACATTTAAACGGATAAAAACAAATTAAGAAAAGGATTTTAATGTCCCTTTAATAGTAAAGACTAGAGCACAGCAACCAGAAATGACAAATGTGCCAATTCTGCAAAAGTTGAATTTTCGGGAATTTGTCAGAATTCCGAATCAGACACGAATTCCGAATCAGATCCGAATACTAATCCAATTAGTATCCGAATTCCAAAAACGAAATCCGAAACAAATTTTTAGCCACTGCACATGTCTAATAACCAGCCATCTGTACTTTGAGTTCTCCGTGTTGCACTTTTGGCTTTGCTTTTCAAGTCAGAGCTCAGTAGCATTAAATCTGTATCCAGATGTTGCTACTCTTCACATTACTTAATTTATAATCACAATCCTGTTTCCCTCAATGCACTTTGCTACCATGTTTTCACTGGACATGCAGGAATATAGCAGGACATTTGGGCCTGTAAGCATCCCCCATAATATAAAGCACAACTTTTGATGGGGTAAAAATCTGGTGATGCATCTCAATCTCTTTAATTTCTGTCTTTAAACACAGTCTAGTACATGCCTTGCCCATTACCATTTACAAATATAGCTTAAATTTATGTAGCTGACAATTTCTTCCTAAACATTTGACCTCCCCACTGATTTGTTAACTGTTCTGGAAATGTGTGTTTCTGTATCTGAGTGAGCTTGTCCTGCCCCACCTTTTGGAAATGAATGCTTGCATCCTTACTGTGTGTAGCAAACTAAATTTCTGAATTTAGTTCTGTCGTATATATATATTATATGAAGAGATATTTATGTTTCTAGAAAGCAGGAGTGAGACAGAGGTCTCAGAATTGCCCAGTTACAACTGAGACGCAATATAGATAATTTAGGTTCCAGTTATGATACAAACTGCCTAGTAGCTATGATCAGAAAATACCTGAAATAATCACTTGAATAAAATGACCTACAATGTCCCTTAAATGATTTGACCTATTGCTAAGTATAATCTCGAGGTAGCAAATCTTGTAACGGTAAGTGAGGCCTGTTGACTCAAATCTAATTGGCAAGGCAGTGTTTACAGTTCTCCGATCTGTTGGGGAACAGGAAGCTAGGACATCATCGTACTACATAAGAAACATCTCAAGAAAAATCTTCCTCAAATTGTGCTTTGTGTTGGATGTACAAATCAGTGTGTCCAGTTATTTGCTGTGAGTTCAAATTTTAATTCTTGCTTGCTCTGCTGCTATAGAAGTGGTTGACATCTAACTGAATAAACAATATCAATAAAGAGTAAATCAATTTTAAATCTTAGATGAAATCCTTATGGAGCCCTCAGTCTCACTCCTCCATTTCTTGTAATATTTGTTCTGTGAAACAGTTTGTCATTTTGCCTGCAAGTAATAAAGAGATTTAAAGATGCACGGTAAGCTGTGTTTATGTTAAAAGTACCTTATACAACAATATGTGACCAAGGACAGTGGTGGGAAACTTTATTATATGATATATGCTGTGATAATAACTGTTTGCAAGTTTTGCAGGTGTCTAGCATTTTGGTGTCTATAGATTTGAGGCCTACTTTCAGAAGGTATATGTGTATCTGTAGGAGAAATCTTAGCTTCCCATGTACAAAGTGTCTGACTGAACAGTCTATGCTTTCCTCAAACCAAAGAGTGGCCTGGTACCTGGGACATTTTCTGTCGGTCTTCTGTGAAATGAACTGGGCCTGCAGCTCCCTTTTTTCACATGGTTGGTGGTATTGTGTATAACTTATTAATGCTATGGTTTGTCTAATCATATATGACAACAATGTTCCTGGACTTGGAGCTGCTGGACTTCAGCATGAAGAATCTACACACTGCTGGGAAGCAGGAGCTGGCTTCCTCTGCAGTTTGCATTATGTGATCATTCGTGTCACATGATCCAAGTCTGGTTCCTGCTTCTTAGCAATGATGCAGTACATAGGAGTAGTGTTAAGGGTCAAGGTCTCAAGTCTGATGACCAAAGTGAGGCATACATCACCTTTAGCTACCACTATTCAAGGACACTTTATGGCTTTCGCACTTACTTGGGTGCCCCGGGGCTTAAGTGCCTGAATCACAAGCACCAGACCCTAACAGGTGGTTGTTTCCCCAATGAAGCTGAATTGAAAAGTCATGCAGGTGGTCAAATCCAGGGAGTCCAGCAGGTGAGGGATAACAGGCAAGGCAGGAATCAGGAGCTAGAACTAGACATGAATCAGGAGTGAAAAACTGTGAGACAAGAGTACAGGCAGGGTCTGGAACTAGGAATGCTTCAAGGGCAGGATGACAAGAACAATAATAAGACAAGGCTAGAAGAAACAGGATGAAAGATAATGGGCAATTGGAGCATAGATGGTAGTATCCTTTTAAAGGTGTACAGAGCAGACATTTTACAATGATAGGCCAATGACCAACTGAAGAAGTATACATGGCAGGCTGGCAATACATTTTCTAATTGCGAGTCAGAGGCTTTGCATTGTCAGCCTGCAACAGAAAGTGATGTTAGTGGCAGGATCTCCAGGTTAGAAACTTTGCAACAGAGTCACAAAAATGATTTGCTGAAGAAAACAAGACAACAAACATAACGGCAAAATAGAATCAGGGATTACGTACATTTTAAATACAGTAGCTCTATGCTGAGAACACCAATTGGAAGAACAATAACAGGTGAAGTCTATTGGTGTATTAGGAAAGACCGAGTATTTTAACTAATAAATTCATACTTTTTTGTACTACATTTTGGCTCACTGACCCTCATTAATACTGCACTTTGATTTGGTCCTGTCTCAATCATTTCAATATCTTTTTTCAGTTTTAGCAAGGCACTGGCACTACAGTCTAAAGGAGGTGAACAAAGACTGAAATGTGTGTGGCTAGCTCCAGTTACATATTGGAGTTTTATATTCCAAATTTCAGTTTAATATTGCTTTGGAAGCAGAATACATAATTACTACTGAAGTAGATAGGAGAGACCCTCTTTATATAGTCTCTGCCTACCTTCTAGTATTTCTGGTGTTCTTTTTCCAGCTGTAGATGTTCTCACTTCTTGTGCAGTCTCCAAATGAATAATAATCAAACATACAGAGCCCAACCTCTTTGTATTGATGGCTGCAAGCATGGAAACCTGGGAACTTAAACATGGAAATGTCACCATGTTGAGAGCAAAGGGAGGAACGAGAGCTTTTGGCCAGGGAGGCTAACACAACCAACTGGCCCTTTCATGGTGGTGACTACAGGTAAGGTTGGGTTTAGTGCAAACCCAGTTTCAGGGCAGCCATCAGAAATTTTTGGGACCCTTACACAGCTTTAGGCCTGGGCCCCCCCTAACAACACTGCACTGGCCTGTTCACTGGCTGTCCAATCGAATACGTCCACTGGCCGTCCCTCCGAGTCCTTTAGTGCACACTCTTTTATTTTAACACTATTGCACCTTAATATTTGAAATGTGTATTCTAACGCACAGGTAACACTGACTTTGCTGGGATGACAACGCACAGGTAACACTGACTCTGCTGGGGTGACAACGCACAGGTAACACTGACTTTGCTGGGGTGACAACGCACAGGCACACATTCTGGTGCGGGCGATCGCACTGTGGGTGGGGGGTGTGGCCAAGCCCCTGAACGCAGGAAGCCGTCCGGAATGCGATACAGTGGTTTCCAGAGGCTGACCGCTCTGGAACGCACTGTTTATGGTGTGAACCAGCCCTAAGTCAAATTATTTGTCACGCATCTGCGGTTGTGCTATACTGCACAACCATTACATTATTCTCCATGGGGCCTATTCACACCTATGCAACATGATGCAGTACAAATTTGGAAAGGATGCAGGTACTTCTTTAGCTGCTACACAGTGCATTTTTTGTTGCGTGGAAAACACATGGAAAACATATGTAACACATGTGCATTACAACAAACATGCATTACAACAAGCCCCAACCCCCCTAGCAACCTATACTTTATTGCACCTTCATCGGCCACAACAAAAACGTATAATGCATTAAAACACATGAAACACATCAAAATGAGCATAACACATGAAAAACGTTCTTAAAAACACATGCAAATGCAGACCCACAAGCTGTGGCGTCACAATGGGAGTGCGGCCCACACCAGGTGACACCATCAGAGGGGGTAACACCATAATGACTGACAGTCATTTTGGTGTCATCCCCTCTTAAAAGTCGGGCACTCGGTCATGGCCTGAGAGCCCCTCAGTGACACGAAAGAGAGGAGAGAATCCGGCGGCATACCTGATCCTGCCGGGTCAATATCCCTTCCTCTCTTTGCCGGCATACATTACCAAGATGGCCACCGGCAGGGAGGTACATCACCGCGCATGTGTGATTACGTCACACCACAGACGTCATAATGTATGCGCGCCCGCTGCACCGGGTGGCACACACCCTGGGGCCACCACTGTACACACGTGTGAATGAGACTAAAGCTGGTCATACACCACCAGAATTTTGCTACACAAAATTCCTTTTTTGAAAAGTTCAGGATTCTGATAGTTAATGGAGTCAAATCAACATTTTCAACCACAATCATAAAAAAAAATCAAAGGAGCAGGATGGAAAATTGTTCTTGAACGCATTAAATTCTAACAGGGAATGTGGTTTTCCGAATGGAGAAATTCCAAAATCAAGTTAAATTTAAAATGTCATTTGTCATGTCTCTGGTGGCTTTATCAAATGTTCCCTTTTCGCATGAATGTTCATATGAATTGGAAAATCTACCAGTGTATGGCCAAGTTAAGAGCTCAGTCACATGGATGTGCAGGTTCAGGACAGTGTGTAGCCGTGTGTAGCTGCCTGAGCCTGCACATTCATGTAGGCTCGTGTGTCTGCACTTGGACGCACTCTGTCTGTGTTCTCCTATAGGGAGGTACAGGAGGCTGCACGCAATTATACGTAGCACCTGTCCATCCCGGGAGCAGGTCTCTGCACAGGCGTGCATACCGTATGGATGTGCACGCCTGTGTGAATGAGCCCTAAGGGCCCGTTAACACCAGATGCAGTGCGTTCCGGCCAGAACGCACTGCCTCGCATTGCGGCTGGCTCACTTTTTTGTGGGGCAGGAGGGGGCATGGCGGGCCATTGAAGTGAATGGTACCGTAGTCACGCCCTCTGGCCGCAATGTGATCGGTCCCATGGGATCGCAAGGCACATTATGCCTGCGGTCCGGTCTGATCAAAATGCTGCAAGCATAATTTCACTCACGGTGTGAACGTGCCTTTAAATTTGTCTACTAAAGGGATGCAGATGATGCAGCTTTCCTCAAGACAGCAATGAGATCTTCTCAGATGGGTATAATTAAGCATGACCCTCCCATTCAGCAATCAGTCTGGAGAAGACATGGAGAAACAAACAGCTATGTCTTCAGAGACAGGTAGGAATCTGAAACAGTTTGGTAAAATCTTTGCAATGTGCATTGATCACCCAGAGGTGGTTGTTATTTCTCAAAATGAAGTGGAGCTACAAGTCATCTAGGAAGATCCCTCAGCTCCCTTCAACAAATGAGCACAACACATATCACTGTTATGCATTCTTTCAGCATTGACTTGTTTTGCGGCTCCCTGTATTCTGCCCCATGACAGAGCTACAAAGGAGGTGCATATTGGAAGACTTTCCTCTGATAGGCACTGTGATCGGAACAATAAGCATATAACTATGTAACGCCCAGCAGCTGCCTGATTGAGGTTTAAATGGTGGCGAGTCTACACACAGGGCCACCAAACCAATATATACAAAGGGGTATTTACTGGTGCTAAGCTTAACCAAGTTCAACAATTTCTTATATCCATGACAGACATTGTACAGGCACCTCTGTGAATCTGTCTGAAAGTGGGGCAACTAGTCAAAAATACAAATAAATGTCTACTAGTAAAATAGTCCTTTTATATATTTGGTTTATAATTTCAATTGTCAGGAAAAATAAAATTAATTTTAATAAATAAAAATGATTTGATAAAATGTAGAATACCAATAAACGTGTTTTCACGTTTGCAGGGCCGTCTTTAAGGCCGTCTAGTGTGCACTACCGCTTTCTGGCACTAGAGGCCGTCTAGTGTGCACTACTGCTTTCTGGCGCTAGAGGGCAGCAGCCTCCTGTCCCACTCCCTATGTGCAGCAAAGATCTCTGCAGCCCGGGATGTCTCCTCCCACTCAGCAGAGGAGGAAGATCGATTTTGCACATACTGCTTCATGTCCTGCCCTCCATGGCTGCAATCTCATCCTCCTCCTGTCCACGGTGAGTGCACATGACTGCTGGGTTGGGCTTCTATCTGGGTGGGGGGGAGAAGAGGGATTAGGTGGGGCACTGCTGGGCTATGATGTAATGCTGTATAAAAATAATAATGACACCTGAGCATGTCCCCTGGTGTCTATTATTATTATGCCCCCCCATGTCATTATTATTATTATTATTATGTCCCCTGGTGTCGTTTCATAATAATAATGATAATAATGGCACCAGGGGACATAATAATAATAATAATGACATGGGGGGGGGAATAATAATAATAGACACCAGGGGACATGCTCAGGTGTCATTATTATTATTTTTGCTATTCTATGCAGTGGAAGTGGTAGGTGGGGAATTCCGCACATTTACCATGAAAGTAGAATTATGGGGAGAGTGAAATGCGCTCTTCCCCCTAGTTACTGAAGCTGCCACAGGTCGGCTCTCTTGATCGAGAACTGAGCGATTACATACCGCTGATCACTCAGTTCCTGCACTCACTCTCTCTGCAGAGAGCGGTAATTGTCAGTCACGGCTCCTCGCAGGAATACCCCCCCCTCCCCTCTCTGATCCTCCAACGCTGACTGGAGGAATGGATAGGGCGGACACAACCTCTAGAGAGGTAGAGTCAGCTGTCAATCAGGTGGTGGGGTGGATCTGGACAATATTTTTTGGATCCATCCCAGCTGCAGCGTGGCTCTGCTCTGTCAGCATATAGCGGGCAATATTGCAGGGGGTGGGGGCCCAAGAAAATGTTTGCCCGGGGTCCAATCAATATTAAAGACGGCCCTGCACAGAGCTGGCTCTCTGCCAGCACCAGTGGGCAGGATCTTCCTCTGCACACAGGACCTGACAGCGTCCTGTTACCATAGTAATAATCGAAACTGAATGGCTGCCGGAATACACAGCAGTCTCATGATGTTACAGGCTTCGTTTTTCTTCTCCCACCAAGTAAGCTACTTACTTTTTGATCCATGGTTGATATGTGTTCATATGCAGCATTTAATTGATGACACATAGTACTTTTCTACACTGATTATACTGTATATGACAGCTAACATCTGCACATTTCTTTCTATGTTTTTTGGCGGGATTATGGCGTCATTGTGATGTCAGAGGGTGTGTTTATTGGTGTTTTATGCAACTGTCTGTCTATACCTAGATGTGACCACTGTACAATTGTCAATGCTAAAGCCTGATGAAGGGACCCTGTGCGGTCCCGAAAGCGCTTGTTTGGTCATATGACAAAAAACTTTACAGGGGTACAGGTACTCCTAGATTGAGATTCTAATAGGTTGGACTTGATGGACTAATGTCTTTATTCAACCTCAAATACTATGTAACTATGTAACTTCAATAAATGAAGCTTTTGCTATCTTAAAAGGATTGGTGTGCTGGTGACATTTCTACAATTGCTGACATTCGCGGCGCCATCCGTGGTCACTGTGAGCACCCCCCACTACAAGGGACATATCGGTAAGGAGTGCGACAAGGATAGTACTTACCAAGACAGGTCCCCAAACCTTAACCACCAGCACCTATTATTTGATGGCCTCCTAAGACCTCAACCGCATAACTACCCAGAGCCTAACCACAAAATTGGGCGGGCTGGCGGGAGGGAAGTTCACTCCTCTGTCATATGACAAAAAACTTCAATAAATGAAGCTTTTGCTATCTTAAAAGGATTGGTGTGCTGGTGACATTTCTACAATTGCTGACATTCGCGGCGCCATCCGTGGTCACTGTGAGCACCCCCCACTACAAGGGACATATCGGTAAGGAGTGCGACAAGGATAGTACTTACCAAGACAGGTCCCCAAACCTTAACCACCAGCACCTATTATTTGATGGCCTCCTAAGACCTCAACCGCATAACTACCCAGAGCCTAACCACAAAATTGGGCGGGCTGGCGGGAGGGAAGTTCACTCCTCGTCATACAATCTCCAACTGCTGAAGAGAAGACCCTCCTACTCAGACCACCCTTTAAGCTCCACCTAACCTTTTGACCTGTCCAATCAGGTAAGTGACCTTGTCCCAAGACCGAACTCTCGTTAACCCTTTTGTAGCTTGTCTCCCCTATACACCTAGTCATGTATGTCCTCCGCTTATTTTATTTTTTTGCTTCGGGCCTTCCTTTCTTGGCATGAGGTTCAGAGCTAGAAGGGGACCAAACACAGACAAGCTGGCACTGTTAAAGCCTTGTGGACCCCACAACTATACATTTCACACAGAGTGGGGTTGGTTATTTCCCTATAAGAGCAGTGGGATTTTTTTTAAAAGACAGTTTAGCTATAAACACTTTCTGGAACTTCTCTTAACTCGCTTCTATGCCTGACAACAAATACATCTTTTTTCCCCCTATTTATATAGCACCAACATATTATAACACCCTTTTTTTAGTATACAAACGGGTACAAAACCGGCACAATATAGGTTGTAAACCAATAAATCCAGCAGTTTATTCTTTAAGAAGGAGAAATTCACCAATAACAAAGGGAGAACATCCCTGCATCAAAGCATATATTTAATGCTCATGCACACAGCCACTTTCACAGTAAGATCAGTTAGGGTCTGGAACTCACTGCCACAGGCGGTGATTTCAGCAAATAATGTGGAATTGTTCAAGAAACTTTTGGACGATTTCTTAAGGGACCGCAATATACAGGGGTACAAGTAGTACTCCTAGAATGAGATCCTAATAGGTTGGACTTGATGGACTAATGTCTTTATTCAACCTCAAATACTATGTAACTATGTATGTGTCAGCTAGTAGCCTCCTATGTGATAGCTAGTAGCCCCTTATGTGACAGCTGATAACCTGGTGAATGATAGCTAATAGCCCCTTTATGTGATAGCTATTAGCCCCTTATGCAATAGCTAATAGCCCCTTCATGTGATAGCTAATAGCCCTTTTATGTGATAACTAATAGCCCCTTATGTGATTGTTAAACCCCCTGTGTGGGCAGCACAGTGGCGTCGTGGTTAGCACTTCTGCCTTGCAGCACTGGGGGGTCCCCGGTTTGAATCCTGGCCAGGTCACTATCTGCAAGGAGTTTGCATGTTCTCCCTGTGCTTGCGTGGGTTTCCTCTGGGTACTCCAGTTTCCTCCCAGACTCCAAAGACATGCTGGTAGGTTAATTGGCTCCGGTCTAAGTTGGCCCTCCATGTATGCATGTGAGATAGGGACCTTAGATTGTAAGCTCCTTGGGGACAGGGACTGATGTGAATGTGCAACTATGTAAAGTGCGGCGTAAATTGTCAGCGCCATATACATAAAACCCCCCTAAGTGATTGCTAAAAGCCCCTTTATTTGATAGCTAATAGCCCCTTTATGTGATAGCTCATATCCCCTTCATGTGATAGCTAATAGCCCCTTTATGTGATAACTACTAGCCCCCTATGTGATAGCTAATAGCCTCTTATGTGATAGTTAATAGCCCCTTAAGTGATAGCTAGTAGCCACCTATGTGATAGCTAGTAGCTTCCTATGTGATAGCTCATAACCTGGTGAGTGATAGCTAATAGCCCCTTCACGTGATAGCTAATAGCCCCTTATGCAATAGCTAATAGCCCCTTTATGTGATGGCTAATAGCCCCCTGTGTGATAGCTAATAAACCAATTAACAAGTAGTAAAGAAGGAAATGGATGAAAACATAAAGTTAGATTTGATGAAATTTTATTTTAGCTAGGAAGCTGATGTAGTCTTCACTAGCTAGCATGATCCAGAGGAAGGCGAAAAACCCTCAGCAAACATTAATCTGCTGTGGGGAAAATTCCTTCCTGACCCCCGAAGGCGATCGGATATAATCCCTGGATCAGAGATCTACAATGCTACTCTGATAAAAATGAACAGCCAGTTACATTTTGGTTGAAACACTCTCAGGATGAAGCTGCACTTGGGTGACGTGGCAAAAGCCTTGGGCCTTTTTCCCCGGCAGAGACTCCTTATTCATAGTCTCCTTTCAGAACATCAGCAGGGATCTGGTTCAAGCCAATTTGATGCAGAAAGAGCAATGGATGCATTTCTAAAGCCACAAGCTATAACTACAATTTCCGTTTTAGTAATGACAGATTTCTCTCAAGAGTAGATAGTACTTTCCAGAAGTGTCTCTTTCCATTATTCTGCATGATGCAACATCCTTGGTCATGTGATCAGAGCCAATTACAGATAAGCTTTCACTACATATAGTTTATGAAAGAGATCCGGGATGTTGTAACTTATTTGTCCCATCTTATGAGCTCTGTCTCCTCTTTGCACCCCATGTGTTTTTGCATAATGCAGCGTCCTTGGTCATGTGACCTTAGACAGTCACAGAGAAGCTGTTGCTATGCATGGAATGCGTTTGTGAAAGAGTGAAACAGCGTCTCCTGGTGTGCCATAAAAGCACTATTTATTAGATACAGATAGCAGAAAGATTAAAGGCTCAATCACACCAGCAGCCACATTATACTGCAGCCACTGGTGTGCCCTGTGAAGGGAGCTGTGCTGATGCATTGTAACAATGCACAGCAACATTTAATTTACAAAAAAACTCCCTCGCCAAGGCTGACATCTTCACTGGCCAAGCCGGGATGCTGTAACTCAGTCATCCCGTCATATAGCGGCAGTGTACACTGTGCTACCCATTTGCAGCTCAGTGTAAATTGTGAAGAAGATTGCGAGCAGACAGGTAAGAATCATATAGACCTTAGTCTATCTGCTCAGCAATAAAACGCCTATGTGCATGCAAAATATCTGTACGTAATAAATTGCGCTTTTATACTTCACTGCGATTGTTGGATGATGGAAAACTCTTGTGAGACATTATAAGGGTTTTTTCCACCATGTTGAAGCTGCAACCAGCTGACAGCGGAGATGGTGGTTTGTTTCTCAGTCTCTCACTCATATAGGAGAAATTGTCAAAGAGCCGTTGATAGTCTGAGGGTATTGTAGAATGTCGGACTGGGGACATGACCTCATCCAGGAAAAATCTCTCGTCTAGCGGAGTCTCTGGACACTGCAAGAAGAAAAATGTGTCAGGTCATCTCCATTCCCTTTGTAAATTCTCTACCACCCCAAAATGTGACAGATTTCTTCTCCCATTTTTTATACTTACTGGTCTTGAATGCGCCAATACATATTGTCCTCCAATCTCTAAGTAGGCCCAGTCGATGGCGCTGAAAATGGCATGCTGTCTAATGGAGCACATGTTCCAGGCTCTCTGCTCCGGGTTTATTTCCATGTGCTGTAACAAAGAAGCAACAATGTAGTAAGAGTGATTGGACCATTGGATCATCCCACCTTTTCAAAAATGTGTTCTAACAGCTGCATGTTTCAAGCTCCCTGTTCATGCCGGTCAAGGTGCCATTCTGTTGAGCCTCAGACAGGCGGTTTTAGAACAGGACCGGTCACTACAGACCACACATGTGGTGCTGGAAATACTGTGTTTCCCCGAAAGTAAGACCTACCCCGATAGTAAGACCTAGCGCTATCTTCAGGGATTTTTGCAGATGGAAGCGGCATATCATCCGCCAACTTCGACACCGGGACCGGCAACAGCACGCCGCCTTCTGGGACCTCGTCCACTCTTGAGAGTACTCCTCCCCCAGCCCGGTAAGACATCCCCGAAAATAAGACCTAGTGTCTTTTTTTTCGTGCAAAAAAATAAAAGAAGACAGTGTCTTATTTTCGGGGAAACACGGTACATATAAAAGCATCTAATCGCACACAGCGTGAATGAAGCCTTTGATTTGTTAGAGGGTTGGGGACAAGTAAAGGATTGGGGTAGGTTAGTGATTTTATTTTTCACATTTAATTACTATTAGTTGTTGGCACTGAAATCCCTGCAGTGAAGTTTATAGTTCCAGGCATATCGTGCTTAAAGTGGACCATTACCCCCTTTGACTAAAAATCACACCAGCATGCGGCTCTGCCTGCTGATATGAAATCATCTTACATTCATTAGTTAAACAAACATATTTTTATTTCTACTTCCTGGTCCTCTTTGGCATAAATTATGTAATCGTGCCCAAGGGTTGCATCCTGGGAAGGTTACATCAGCAGAGCATTGCTGGGAAATCTCTTCTGTAATCTCATGAGATCTCGGAGAAAGGCTGGGCACACACCTTACAACCATCGCAAGACTTTTGTCTTGCGATTGCTGTAAGGTACTTAAAAAAACATACGATCTGCCTATCTTGGATAGGCAGATCGTACTTGCGATGATCGCAGGCCGCGCCCCCCTCCGGCTTTTATCTTACGAACATGCTACACACCCGCCGAAAAATCGTACCATTCTCGGCGGGTTTTCGAACATGTTCGTAAGATAACAGTCGTGCGACCTTACAGTAGTAGATGTCGCACGGCTTCCACACACCTTACGATAATCGTACGATCGCGGGATTTCCCGCGATTGTCGTATGATTATCGCAAGGTGTGTGGGGACCTAAAGGCATATTCCTCCCCTGAGATGATGTGCATGGTCACATGTCCTAGTCACATGTGCCAGACTTCCAGGAAGTAAAAAGAGATATAGTAATCTGTCCTTAGTGAACATGGCCACTATCAGAAGAATGGAGAAGAAAAGAGAAATAAGGAATGCAAAGAATACAAATCTGGCAATAATCTAGAAGTCTGTGTTTGTAGATTGTCATTACTGAACATTTCTAAAGATGTGTTTGTTGTGATTTTGAAGATCTGGGTAAAGTTCCTCTTTAATTCCAGTGTACCATTCTCAATAGGCTGCTTACACATGAGGCATTGAGTGATGAGAGGATACGAGGGGAGCTGTCAGAGATAGACAGACAAAGCCCCTTTTGAGAAATTAGCCATTCCCAGGATTTCAATTCTAAACTTACTTTAATAATGTTAGAGAAACCTCCCAACATTCTGCGATGAGAAAGAGGGACACCTTCCAGCGCAATGGGGGGTATTTATCAAAACTGGAGCAGACAAAAACTGGAGCAGCTGTGCATGGCAACCAATCAGCTTCTCTCTTCAGTTTGTTCAGTTATGATTTGAAAATGAAACAGAGACGCTGATTGGTTGCCATGCACAGCTGCTCTGGTTTTGATAAATTCCCCTCAATATATTCAGGCAATGGACACCCCGGGCTGCGCCCCCAGTTATGCCGACCTTTAGAAATGTATAGGCCAAAAATGATTGTTTAAGTCTAGAATTGTTTTTTTTAATTTTATAATTACTTTTCCTTTATACTGGCTTTTCCAAACAGAAAAGATAATTAAGAGATAAGATAAAGATTTTAGTGCAGAATATACACTATCAACCAGCGGACTGAACAAAAAAAATTTAACAGATTCCTCCACCCACGCTAAACAGTGTGGATGGATGAATCTCCCTCTGTGAGCTTTGTATTCTAACAGCCCTGCTGGATGCTATCAGAGCACCCAAACAGTGATTGCAGCTGATTGGCATCAAGCACCGTTCGGGCATAGAATACCCAACATGTTCCTTCGGCAAAAGTCAATATATTGATTGACTTCTGTCAAGGGAATAGGATCACCAATGGACCGAATTTCCACCAATTCCTGCTGAATCAGCCCATATTCGATCCGTGTGTACCCAACTAAACACTTTCAGTAGTTAAGTTGAACTTTTTCATAGATATCTGGACATCAGACCAAAAAAAGGGACAAATGAGGAGAAAGAGGGACAGAGGGATTTGGGACAGTTGGGAGGTTTGCTTTAGACAAAACATACTTTCACTCTATATGGAGATTTCCTGAAAACTAAAAACCCCATTTGTTTCCAACATCTGTGTATTATGGGCAGGTCCCCACACTCTCAAGATGTATAGGAACGCCACCCCTGCATGTTAAACAAACTGTATTTGTTGATGTTTTGGATTTATAGTTGCAGTTCGTGTTTTTCTTTTTAACGCATTCATAAAGTGTAAACGTGTCACGACTTAATACATTTTTGCTGTCTGCAACTTGGCTACATAAGGCCTTCACTGGCCCAGGACGTGAATACATAAAGGTGTTACGTTCCTTGCAGTTGAACAAGGCTTTACGCATCTCTACATCACAATTAAGGTTCTTGTTTGTTGTCAGGTGCTTCTTCTGAAATGTGTCCCAGTCTTGACCTGAGGACAGATGGCTGAGACTCAGCAAAACCCCACATACCAGAAGAAAGAAGAATTGTGCAAACATTCTGAAAGACAAAACCTGAAAAAAGAGACCAAAGAAAATATTATGTACTATGTGGTTTTTATAAGACGCCCAAAACAAGATGAAGGAAAAATTCTACTTACCGTATATACTCGAGTATAAGCCGACCCGAATATAAGCCGAGGTACCTAATTTTGCCACAAAGAACGGGGAAAAAATATTGACTCGAGTATAAGCCCCCCCCCCCCCCAAATCTGCCCTCACTCACTGTGTGACTGTAGATCCAAAGACAAAAACTCAGGAGCGCAACTACCAAAAGTGGTGTGAGTGGATTAGTGTACTAAGGCAATGAATATTTAGAGCGCTACTACTGTGTAGATGGACTCACGTTTCAGGTGTTCCTGTGTTACAGGAAGAGGTCCTCTGTAATCCCTGTGTAACATGTACATTAGCCAGGGTGCAGGGTGAAGTCTCGTGGGGTGGATGGCTGCGTGCCTGGTTGGTCTATGGCTGGCAGGAATGTAGCAATATTTCTTTGCCTGGGGTTCACCTCCAAATTTACACCAGACTTTTTTCCAGCGTAAGGGTCTAATATGGATTTTAGGGGGGACTCCACATCATTTTATTTTTTAATTTTTTAAATGAAGCCAGTCATGTAGTGGCACATTTTTTATTTCTTTCTAAATGTCACTTTTGCAGGAGTACATCGTACAGGTGCAACACTTCTCCTGCAGGTTGAAGGCCCCCCTAGGCATGTTATTAGAGGAAGAACTCCGGTCAGTAACCAAATTAACCCTTGCAGTGGGGCTACCCCCGTACTGCAAGGGTTAAGTGCTCATTTGGTCTAGGATTTCAAATTAAAAAGATATACTCACCTGATCTTCGGACCCACCTAGCTGCTAGATCAGTCCCTGCAGCCTCCACCGTGTAATGTCCCACGTCTGATATACTGTGTAGGACGTGATGACTCACGGGCCATTAGACCGCCAGAGCCCGGGGGAGAAAAGGCTGTGGGGACCGGTCTAGCAGCAAGGCGGGACCCAGGATCAGGTGAGTGTATTTTCTTTATCTTAGACCCTAGACCAAAACGAGCACTTAACCCGTTCAGTACTGGTTAGTGGGGCTACCCCCGCACTGCTGGGATTAAGTGCTCATTTGTGTCTAGGTGCTAAAAAAAAAGTTATACTCACCAGACCATCCAAGCTGGCTTGTTCTTAGACAGTTGTCTGGAACATCTCTCCGCTCTGCTGCAGATCCTGGTGTCATCATGCTCAATACACTGTGCATAGACTGTGTATACTGTGTTTCCCCGAAAATTAGACACTGTTGCATATTTTTTTGGGCTCAAAAAAACACACTAGGCCTTATGTTCGGGGTAGGTCTTTTTTTTTTTTTATATGTACAACAATCCAAAATTAATGCAAATCCAAATTAAATAATCCAAAATGGCAAAGTGAAGAATAGGGTGATCAAGGCAATCAGGGGTGCCTTACCTTTCCAAGAGCAATTTGGTAACCAATCGATGGCCAGAATGAGTGAAGCGCACTTTCAATATCAATTCCTCACAGGCGGAGTGCATTTGGTATCACTCCGGCTGTGACAGGAGCCGGCGCTATAGAGGAGGCATCGGCTTATGCGGCTCTGCTCCCTCCGGTGCCGCCTCGCTTCCTCTAGCGCTGGCTTCGCTGGCACCGCCGATTCTCTGCCGCGGCTCTTCAAGTTTCCCCTTGTGCCACCACCGGCCCTGAGAAAGGTCACAACTAGGTATTATTTTCGGGTAGGTCTTATATTTTAGCAATTCCGCAAAATAGTGCTAGGCCTTATTTTCGGGGTAGGTCTTATTTTTGGGGAAACAGGGTAGATGTGAGGATGCCAGGAGCAGTCCATTTTTGCAGTGGAGGAGGAGACACACTTCAGTGATGACAGAATCAGGGAGCCGGCTCGGATGGTCTGATAAGTATAACTTTTTTTAAGCAAAACAAGCACTTGCAAGGGTTAAAAACTTTTCTAACTGGAGTTCTTCTTTAAGCATTATTAAAACAGCTGTTCCCTGCTGAAGTGTATTTATAACAATAAATTGTAAATTCTTGTCCTCATCAGCAGTGCCCAGCTCCCTATCCCCTTTTATTAATAAAAACTTGAAAATTGTCCTAGAAGAAGGGCAGAAAAAAAAAAAAGATCCGGCTCCCATAGTAGTATCAAAAGCGGTAACCCCGAGCCACACTCACGATTACACTGTAGCGTCACTTACCTTGTCCACGAGCCCTGCTGTGTCCTCCGGCCGATGCCGACATCCGTCTTCTGGGTTCCGATCCTTGCGAGTGCCTGCGTCGCAGGGGGGCGGAACCGGCGGGAAATTTAAAAGTAAAAAATAGAAAAAAAGAAAAACAAATGAAAAAAAAAGAGAAAAAAACTAAAAAACTAAACAAAACTGAGATAATCCGACCGCCAGGGAGGTTAATGGAGTTCACTGCACATTTTTTCAGTTGTTCAGGGAACGTCCAACGAACTGAACTTTGCTCGGTTCACTCATTACTACTTAAAGTGACACTAAACCTTAAAAATGCATTTAAGTACCTTAACTATTTATAAAAATGTATCTTATTTGTGTATCACTCGGCTGTAGATCCTCCAAATCATCTCTGAGGTGGTGATGACATTTTGGCAAGGGCTGATTCCTCAAAAAGAGGGGTGACAGGTTCTTCTGAGTAGAAAGAAGGTTTTTTTAAATACATTTTAAAATGGGATACAAGAATCCCCAGAGGAAGGACTTTTGGATGAGATGAAACAATATATATGCTGTATATGTGCATATACAATATTTTTATGGTCCTAGATTTAATAGTATTCCTTTTTAAAATACAATGTATTGCAATACATTTTTTATTGTGATTGAAGATTTGGTTTTAAGTGAGTTACATTTTGAGAAGCTTAACATCCACATGTACAATATATATTTTCATTAAGTAGTGAATAGTTTCTAATTGATACAAGTGATGGTATTGTGAATTTTATAATTCATACTTATTACTTGACTCACTACTGGTGGAACACTTTGTGTCATGTATTATCTGCTGTTATAAGTTTGTTTATATTGAGTTTGAGCATTTGTTACATATTTATACTTGAGTAAATGTCTTTGTTCCTGTGGACTGCTTTACTTCTACAGTTAAGCCCGTTTATGGTGAAATGAATTAGAGTGGAGCAGACCAGAGGACGGATGGGGCGGCATGTTTTCAAGGTAATAAAACTGATTTTCCTGGAGTGATGGCATCAGATCGCGGCTGTTTGGGATTAAAGTACTGAACACATTGGAAGCTTGGATGAGCTCCTTGGGCGAGCACCTGATATCTCTCTGCCAGGAGTGTTTTAAAACACCAGAAAGTAGTATTGTCCTTTTTTCAATTTTTGTTGCCTATAGTTTTAGCACCTTTTGATGCGGCCAATAGATTCAATATTTTTCCATTTCCTGTAATGGGCCCAGCAAGAATCATTACAGGGGTGGGAGCAGACCATTAAACACCGAATTTGAAAGCATGTAGGAATGAGGTACAGATATGTGTCTGCATGTATATACAGGTTGAATTGTATCTCCACTAGACTAGATATGCAATTAGAGATGTACCGTATTTATTTTTAGCTTTATATATTCCCTAGACCTATTTCCAGAACTGTCCATGGCTTTTGTCTTCCTTGCTGGTTATACTTCTTTGTGCTCCCATATCCACTGGGAATGAGATTTGGCCTGCTGGGGTCCATATTGATAGGTTTGGCAATAAATGGTTTTAAAAGGTACATATATGATAATCAAATTGTGAGAATGATAGGAAATAATTATATAGATTTATTAGCGTATGTTGTTCTTTGTTGTACCAACAGTATATTTATTTTGTGCAAAACTATATACCTGAGATTTTCTGCCTCCTGAGGAAGCGACAGACTTCCAAATGTTGCGAAACATGTAAAAGTTTATTCTTGTCACAGTGGCCATACTAATACCCTACAACTCTGAACAGATGGGCCTTATGTATGTATGATAAAGAGATATCCTGGCTTGACAACACTATTGGTATTTGGCTTTAGTGGGTTAAACAAGACAGTATATCAAGACAATTTACATTGTAAAATTGATGCACAAAGAATATGTAACATATATTTTAATAAAGATGAATGTTTTAAAGTAAGTGTATTGTTAATATGTGAATACCATTAATGTCCGACAAGGTTCTATTGAACTCTGTATAGAATACAGAGATCAAAAAGTAGTCTGACAAGTGTTTTAACCATCCCTTACTCTGCTGTTAAAAAAATTTGACAATCTTACTTTTTTAACGTATAAAGGTTGTGGTATATAAATATTAAAGTCACACATATTTCACAGTAGTGGCTGCATTTTGACAGCCAATCCCGCTAGATAACACAAAGCAGTAGCAGTGGCTCCTCTACAAAACACACAGGCACCATGGGGAACAGAAGTATCTAACCTCCAGAAGGAAGGACAGTGTCCGCTCCAATTCAGAGATGATTTGAGGACCTGCAGCCGAGTGATACACAAATAAGGTAAATCTGAATGCATTTTTAAGATTTGACTCCTGAGTTTAGTGGCATTAAAGAAATGCTGAGACTAAGTAGCATATTGTAACTTACAATCCTAAAATGTGGTGTTTGCATTCCTTTTAAATTGCTGTTGTATTTTCACCTCATGATCCAGCCAGTAGCACACTTCCTGTGTTAGGGAGACTCAACACTTTGGAGGAGCAATGGAACCACCCTTGGACAGAAGCATTGTCACTCTGTGGGGAAGGTGGTGTCAGATGTACTAGCAGATTTAGATGGACCTGACTAAAACATTAAATATGAACTCTACCTAACACTCTTATCAGTTACATCAACAGTTTTTTCTATTTTCCTTTTGGGATAAAGGTTTCATGTAAATTAATAAAAGCTGAATATTATAAACACCACTGACATTGTTCAAT
>NW_017306384.1:64160-69175 GCF_000935625.1 Nanorana parkeri | reverse complement strand
TAAATATATATATATATATATGTATAAATATAATTAAATTCAATATATTTTATAATAGGTAAAGAGAACTGACCTTGAGCAACAATAATAAGTCGTGAATTCAGGAAAGCTGTACTTTGTAGCCTGAATTAGGTCTGGATGATCACTGTGGGATAAAAATCAAGTGTTAAAACTAAAAATATGCAATATATATTAAGTGTGATAAGGATTAGGAGAATTTAGTTGAAATGCATAGAAAGAAGTGACCCCTTCCAATTTCGAGACAGACCTGGTAACCTTCTAGCGAAGGCCCTTGGATCTAAACAAAGTGCAATGTTTATACCTAAAATAAAAACCAAAACTGATTGTATGGTCTGCACCTCCACTACCATTGCTCAAACCTTTAGAGATTTTTATGCCAAATTATATTAATCCAACCCGAACAGATAAATCATGTCACTGCCATCTTGTTAACTCCTACTTATCTAAATTACAATTCCATAAAATCCCACAGGAACACATCAAAAATCATAAAATCCCCATAACAGATTTGGGGATGCCATTACCACATCAGCCATGGGCGAGAGTCCAGGCCCAGAAGGGTATACCCTCAATACTATGAGGTCTTCCAATTCCTCTTTTTTTTTCTTAATAGACTTTAATTTTGTAGCAACTTTTTGATACATATATTGAGGGGAATTTATCAAAACTGGAGCAGACAGAGTCTGGAGTTGTTGCCCATGGCAACCAATCAGTTTTTCTTATCACTTTTTTCAGGTAAGCTCACATTACTCAGCAAAGCCCTTTTATTACTCAATATTTTCAGACCTCATTGATATATTAGTCTGTACACTCTCTTTACTGCATTGCTTTGCTTATGGTTGGGCATTGGATCTCTCAGTTGTTGTCTAATGTCCAGGAATAGAATTGTGCACATTAAGGCCTCATTCACACGAGAATCGGCCGGCACATACAGCTGCGTGCACGGCATTATCAGCCCTTAGACCTTGGACACATCATTATACAGAGTTCATGAAAGCTAAATCATAATCTGTTACACCAGTGAGAGAGTCTCATTTAGAAGAAGATGTATCCAATCTTTTGTTGATGGATCCTAATATTATAATTTTGATAGGATCTCACATACACATGAGATTTACAGTAACAATAGACAGATAAATTATTCTTCAACAATCTATACCTGTACAGCACATGTCACATAGCATCTATGAATTATCTCCATGTATCTCCAGAGCAAGGTGAGAGCAAAAATAAAATAAAATAGCTACTCACCCGCCTGTGGAGATCTCAACTTCTGACACCAAGCTGTTAGGGTTCCAATTTTTAGAGTTCCCTGGGATTTGATGGTGCTGCCAGCTTCGAACAAGTATTTGGGAGTGAAGAGTCACACCAAGTTGTGTATCCACACTATATTCAAAGGTTTATTATAAAACAAGGATTATATGGACAGTGAAAGGGGTGATGGTGGGGCATAAACCAATAGAAAGACATACACGTATACACAACTAATTATAATATTATGGACAGCTTCAAGGTTATATGTTTCAAACAAAGATAAGGAAAAAGTTAATTTTGCCAAGTAAAACACAATTTTTCCTTGTGCAAACATTATCTATGTGTATCACAGAAACAGGCAAATAAGGTCATTTTGTCCTTTCATTCACAGGGACCTTCGCCCTGCAAACATCTGCTAATGCTTGCTATGGATGAATAATTCCAGAAACAAATGTCCTTAATATATTTTTTCTTGGTTTGAATGTAGTGTGTTATAATAATACACTAGGGCATTGATTCTCAACTGGTGGGTCGCGACCCTTATTCATTGGGTCACCACGTGCCTTCCCCAGCGCAGCACTGTCAGTTCTCATGCCAAGCAGCCATTCAAAATATGCTGCCCGGTGCCGAGTGTCAGCTTGAGGTGGGATGGGATGGAGCTATGGCTGCGAGGGAGCTCCATCCATTCGTACGTTGCTTACAGCTCCCTCATGTGACCTGTACAGGTGCTTGGACTGGAGTGACATCACATTCTGGATCCTGGCACTTCTACAGGGCACGCATGGGAGCTCCGTCACAGCACAGCAGCCCACAATGGACCCCAGTCTGAGGATCTACTCCAGTTCTCGTAAGGTAGGGAGAATGGGTGAATCTTAAAAAAAAGAAAAACATTTTTAATTATTTTCGGAGTGTGTATGTGTGTGTGTGAGAATGTCTGTGAGATTGTGTCTGTGCTGTGTGTGTCGGTCAATGTTTTTGAGGGCCCATTCATACTAGTAAAGCGATTCACACACTGTACCACCCAATCACACCTACTGCTCATTCTAGTGTGGGAGGTGTGTTGCAATGCCATTCATGTGAATGGCACCCCAAACGCACCTGCCACCCACAGTTTGATTGCCTGCACCGGAACAATGCCGTGCGTTCCATTGCAGTGTGACTTGGGTCATGACTTAATGACCAAGGAGAAATGTGGGTCCTGAGGTTACACAGTTTGAGAACCATTGCAGTCGGGCCACTAGATAGAGCATAGGAAATAAGTATTTATGTCCTATACTGCCCAGCTCACTCTAGTGGCCATAATTCGTTATTACAACAAAATACTAGACATGTGCGATTCGTTTCGTTCCAAATCGAAATTCGGACGAAATTTCTGAAATAAGGATATATACGAATTCCAAATTACTGATACAACGAATGCAAACGAATAAGAATTTCCAATTCCAGAATTCGTTAGCAGTAATCTGTACGTATTATCGTTTCGTTTCTGTTTCGTTCGTTGAGAATTTCTTTTTTTATACAGTCTGCAGAAGAGGAAAAAAAAATGCGTGAGGTTCCCCTCCGATTGATACCAGACCCTTTAGGTCTGGTATGAATGTTAGGAGGCCCCCCCCCCCCACAGCTAAAACCAAAAAGAGGGGCATGGGGTTCCCCCCAATATCCATACCTGGCCCTTTAGGTCTGGTAGGAATTTTAAGGAGGAACCCCACCCCACAAAAATGGGAGAAAAAAACGTGATGTCCCCCCAATATTCCTACCAGATCCTGGAACCGAGCACAGCCCCTGGAGAGCAGGAAAGGGGGGGATGATCGAGCGCCCTCGCTGTGCCTTACCAGGCCACAAGCCCTCAGCATTAGGAGGGTGTCCCCATGCCGATGGGGACAAGGGCCTCTTCCCCACAACCCTGACCCGGTGGTTGTGGGGGGTCTGCGCGCAAGGGGGCTAATTTGCATCGGGGTACCCCTTTAATTAAGGGGGCACCCAAATGCCCCCCCCTTGTGAATGCACCCCTACTTATTCACTAAAGGGTTACATTTCAAAGTCAATGAACAAGTGACACTTTTAGAAAAAATCCTTTATTTAAATTTTTTTTAAAAAAAATGGCTCCATCTATGTAATCCAGCCTCAATCATGGCGCCCGCTGACCCGCCGAAATAAAAAAAGTCCCGCCACACGACGACTGTCTGAACCCGACGAAAACTTGCCGCAAAATGACTTTCAGCCTAAAAGTAAACAGATTGGCGGAGCAAGCCGTGATGTCATGGCTTGTTCCTCCCATTTGACATTCTCAGCTGTCAATTACAACATAGCATTCAGGAGCTCCCGAATGCCATTCTGGTCTGTGAGCAGAGGTGTCATAATACTTTTCATGTGACATCTGCAAACTGAAACTGAAACGAAGCATCTCATTTATTCCGGTTAGGTATAGCTAGTAGTAGTTAGCCTGCTTCAGCTAGATATGTTCTGTAATATTGAAGATATTTGTTATTTTATCCAAGCAGCCACACAGGTAACCCAGTCACATTAATCCAATAATGGAAAGTGTCAAGGCAGATGCTGATTGTCCGGTTACAGAATGGGAGGTGTGACAGTTTGTGGAAACACCACAATCTGGTACATAGCAAAATACTTTATTGCCAGGAATTCCACCACAGATGATAATCCTTTGATATACAATGATAATGATGTGACTTGTCAATTTGCAGACTTCCTGGCACGAAGGATTGGATTATGTAGCAGAACCTCCACAAACAAACATTGCATTATGTAACAGAGCACAAACCTCCCCACCTCTTGTTCTTGCACAATCAGGTAATTGAATTAATGTGACTGAGTGTGTGGCTATAAATGTTGGGATATGATCCTGATACTCATTAGAACTGAAGAAACCACTTGAACAAGCTGTGAATGTTTTCAAAATGACAGAACAATTTGTGTAATAAGAATAATATCTAAAAAATATTTATTAAACTGAAAAAAACTAAACTAAAAAACAATTACAAAACAAGTCCAGTGGAATGTGACTTACTACTATTAGCTGCCTATCAGAAACTCAAGAGTATATTTATACATAATTCACCGAGTCACTTGTCCTGAGAAACTGCCATGTACTTTCGTTATGTGTGAATGTCATTTGTATATTTTCTTTCTAGGTCAAATATAATATCTGGGAAATACTACATTGTGACCACTAGATGGAGCTGAGAAGCATCAGAAATAAGTATTTATTTCCTATGATCCCTCGCTCCATCTAGTGGCCATGATGTGGTATTTTCCTGATATTACATTCACATTCAAAGGAAAATTTTCGAATAAAATTAGCCTTTTGCCTCAATTAGCACTGAACAAATGCGCATGCAGTTTCAAAACATAAATGGCTTGGCACATTTTTCTATACATACATCCCTTAAAGAGTTTCCCTAATGCCATTACACACCTCTGGTTTTATACCGCCTGTTAATGCTTGTTCCCATATAACTCCTTGATGTACCCCAGGTGACACCTGCCTTACATGTCTAACTTTATAGGAGTTGGATTACAGTTATTGGACTACCCATAAAGATTTAAATGTCAGAAAATTCCTTCCCATTGGATGAACTGAGGAAGCCACTTAGGTAAGTGGTGAAATGTTTTCAAAATGAAAGTGTATGTAAACCCAAACAATGAGCTTCCCTTACTTGCTCCTTTTGGTCTGGTACATATACAACTAAAAGAGTTTTGATATATAAAAAATATATATT
>NW_017306384.1:26221-64034 GCF_000935625.1 Nanorana parkeri | reverse complement strand
TTAACTTATCCTGACTGAATCCTGACTGAATACTCTCCCATCCTTAGACTGAACTTCGCTGGCCTGATTCTTTGCCGTCTTCTAGTGCCCACAAATCTGATATCCACTCCAGAAGTACAATGATTTATAACTTTTATTAACATCTTCACAGTGGGGAGAGAGGGTATAGGGGTCATAGACATCTAAGGTGTAACAGACATAGACTCCAGACTCACCAGACCAACTCAGTAATTCAATGTAGATCCATCTGTAGCATAAGCAGATCCCCAGCAGGAGAAACACCAGATTTGCCCGTGAGGTCCTCTATGTTTCAGGCACATCCAGCAGCAATACAATTTCCTGTTTCTCCTCTTCTGACAGCATCATAGACCTCCTTCATCCTTGAGGCCTAGTGAAACACTTCCCACACTCTATCATCCCTACCCCCAGGCCTAGCCTGGGGGCAGGCTGGACAGCACCCCAACCTGGACCAATCCATGGCTGGTCCTGAACTAAGCACATGGAATATGCCTCCAGTATATGTACCCTATACCAGCATGCACCACTGATTAAAAGAAACCCACTGATTGGCTGGTGAACTGCACATACACTCACAGTGCCCCTCATTGGCTTTCCCACACTATAGCAGAATCACAGTCTATCCAGGTAGGTATAGCCAATGCCAGACACCTGGAAATAACCAGATAAATGCCAACTTTAATCCAGACAGGCTGACCACAAAAGGTGATGGGGGCTACACTAGGATAAAAAAAAAACATAGTTATACTCACCCAAAGCTCCAAGATTGCTATTTCTTGGACTGGTCCTTCCAATGTCTCTCCCCCTCCTCCGCGGCGGTTTAAGGTCCCGTAAATTATCGATGTCTACACACAGTCTATGGATGTGAGAATGCTGAGGATGTTTACAATGCTGCATGGAGGAGTAGACAGGCTGGAGGGAGCGCAGTGACAGCTGGTTGACTTGGAGCTTCAGGTGTGTACATCTTTGTTATTTAGCACCTAGACACAAACGAGCACTTAACCCTTGCAGCACACAGTTGCGGCAGGGCCCCATTCATAGGGTTGCCGTCTTTTCTTCAAGTGAAACCTGAAGCACGAGGAGAGACAGCCAGGAGAGAGGAAGAGGAGAAAAAGCTAGGAGAGAGCACGAGAAGAGACAGCAGGGGGGAGAGTGAGGAGAGACAGCCAGGAGAGAGAGCGAGTAGAGACAGCCAGGGCAAAGAGTGAGGAGAGACAGCCACGACAGAGAGAGAGAGTGAAGATATATAGCCAGGAAAGAGAGCCAGTGGAGAGAGAGGAGCAACAGCCAGGGGAGAGAGGAGAGAGACAGCCAGGACAGAGAGCGAGGAGAGACAGCGATAGTGATTCAGGGCCATACACTACAGAACTTGGTAAATAGGCCAAAGTACAACGGGGGTTATTGATAAAGCTGCCGAAGGCAGCCAAGTGAATAACCCAGCCGAAGTTAAGTGAGCCGAACAACGTTTAGCTATTCACTACGGCTCAGTATGGCTGATTTCAGTCGTACATCGGCTGAAATCAGCCGTACATCAACTGCCTTCGGCTGCACTCTGGTCAGCCGATCATGCTCTGCATATTCGGCTGAGCTGAAGTGCAGAAGGAATCTTCCAACATCTGGATCGGCAGCTCACTCACTGCCGTTCGCCGAATGCCGCCAAGCAGCATTTGGCTCAGCTATTCTGCTTGGTACCTCCGTGGTACCGAATAGAAAATAGTGAAAAAAGTAGAAAAAAAAAGATTACATTTTTTTTTAATGTAAACAAATATTGAAAAAAGACATAAAGATTTTAAAAAAAACAATTGGGCGGAGCTAGCAGTGTCAGCTAGCTCAGCCGAACTGTTTTTGATTGGCCGGCACCTGCTAAAGTCTTCTAGCAGGTTGCGGCCAATGAATAACAACTGGGAGGAGCCGGCCGTGGCGTCACAACCGCCTCCGGAAGTTGTTATTGTTTAATGACAGATCAGCATCCCCAGGTCATTTGGGGACACTGATCTGTCATTACAACTGGGCAGAGCCAGACATGAGATCATGACTGGCTCCGCCTAGTTGTCATTTGCACTGGTTATGGCAGGCCCTTCGGCAAGCCGTTCGCCCCGCTTTCAGTGTCCCTTTGGCTTAGTCGAGCCGAAGCATAGGCTGCTGTACGGACTAAAGTGAATAGCCCGTAAAGCAGCCCTTTGGTTTGAGTGAATCAAAGGGCTCCGGCTGCAGAAGAGAGCCGAAGGATTAGCCAAGTAAATAGGTATGAGCTCAGGTTTGGCTTGGACCTGGTCTGAACCTATGTTGCTCCAAACAGTGAAGGGCAATCGGCTACGGCCCAATCAGCTGAGGGCTGGTCAATTTCATTGACCAAATATAGCCATGTGGCCATATAAGCTCAATGATTCAGGGCCATACACTACAGAGTTATGTAGGGAGAACACCACAGCTTCCACACCACGACCCGCATTTTATGAATGAGTCAGAAAATACAGAGAGCAGTGTAAAGTGTGTTGTATCTGTTGGATGGTGGATAGTGGGATCTACTCTCATTTATAGATCATTCCTTGTATATAGGGGATACCTTTCTGATCTCAAGCCCTAGAGAAAGGATGTCTGTGAAGGATGTCCCCAGGTCAGGGTATATCTTTAAAAAATAAGTCAAGGCAACTGGACTTGCTGTATTTTTCTTGAAGACTTTCTCAATTCAGAATGACTTGTACAAAAAATTATCTGGGAATACATGTGGTGAATGTTGCTCCAATCCACATAATCTGTTAGTCACAACCAGGTGTTGATTTCATTTGCATAATTGGAGTCTAGGAGGTGTTATTAACCTGCCCAGAGAGAGGTGCCAAAACAGCATTGTATGTGGCAGACAATAGATGTCTCAGTTCCAGAGCATGTAAAAAAACAGCTGCAAGCCCTATTTTACCTGCTCTGGAACGCATGCAAACACATAGAAAATGCATGCAAACGCCCCGGAACGCACTGAAAGACCATTTTAAACGGAAAAAAATATATAATAATAATTTTTTTAACCAAAAATGGCCCGGAACGCATCAAAAACGCTGCAAAAATGCGGCACAACCCACTGCACTGCGTGTGCCGAGACTCATGCAGATCTGGTCTGCATTTGCTGTGAACGAGCCCTTAATGTTATTCTCAACTTTGTGTATATACAGTATGTAACAATATAAAACTAACATACAAGCAAATATTCTATTCAACTTACAACACCAAAGGTGAATAAAGTGACAGTAAAACAAATGCTATTTTCTTTATGTGTTGACAATTAAAGGAATGTCCCATATCAAGATCCTTGGAACCAATCCCACTATCAAACGTGACCACATCCCACCATAGTGTTAACTTTTTTTTTCAGTTTTGTGTTTGAATTCCTCGGAGATGATATCTATATTGTCAGATTTTTTGTGCTAAGTGGTAGAAAAAACAATGAAAAAAATATATGTGTATACTGGCTACAGAATTACAAAAATAGCAAAACTGTTTTAAAATAATCAAATAAATAATAATAATAATAATACTACAATATACCCCTAAAAGGTAGCACTGTTAGACCTTTATTTATAAGATCTTTTTAGTTGAGCCATTTTCCTCAGGTATGAGAACATCGGAATCAGGAAGCTCTTTGCATCACTTTTGGAGGATCATTACTGTGATAAGCACAAATTGTTAAAGTGATATTAAAGTCCCTTTAATCTCTTACAATAGATGCTGCTCCTTGATGTATAAAAGTTTTAGTTTCCTGCAGAACCAGCTGAGCACTGGCTCCGATATCCTGCCTTAATATATATATATATATCTGCTATCTGTTGCCTAACTGCTAACTGCCCAACCTGATAAGACTGGGGATTTGTAATTTTAGTCCTAGGGCCACTGTTAGATCTGTTAACTTATCCTGACTGAATCCTGACTGAATACTCTCCCATCCTTAGACTGAACTTCGCTGGCCTGATTCTTTGCCGTCTTCTAGTGCCCACAAATCTGATATCCACTCCAGAAGTACAATGATTTATAACTTTTATTAACATCTTCACAGTGGGGAGAGAGGGTATAGGGGTCATAGACATCTAAGGTGTAACAGACATAGACTCCAGACTCACCAGACCAACTCAGTAATTCAATGTAGATCCATCTGTAGCATAAGCAGATCCCCAGCAGGAGAAACACCAGATTTGCCCGTGAGGTCCTCTATGTTTCAGGCACATCCAGCAGCAATACAATTTCCTGTTTCTCCTCTTCTGACAGCATCATAGACCTCCTTCATCCTTGAGGCCTAGTGAAACACTTCCCACACTCTATCATCCCTACCCCCAGGCCTAGCCTGGGGGCAGGCTGGACAGCACCCCAACCTGGACCAATCCATGGCTGGTCCTGAACTAAGCACATGGAATATGCCTCCAGTATATGTACCCTATACCAGCATGCACCACTGATTAAAAGAAACCCACTGATTGGCTGGTGAACTGCACATACACTCACAGTGCCCCTCATTGGCTTTCCCACACTATAGCAGAATCACAGTCTATCCAGGTAGGTATAGCCAATGCCAGACACCTGGAAATAACCAGATAAATGCCAACTTTAATCCAGACAGGCTGACCACAAAAGGTGATGGGGGCTACACTAGGATAAAAAAAAAACATAGTTATACTCACCCAAAGCTCCAAGATTGCTATTTCTTGGACTGGTCCTTCCAATGTCTCTCCCCCTCCTCCGCGGCGGTTTAAGGTCCCGTAAATTATCGATGTCTACACACAGTCTATGGATGTGAGAATGCTGAGGATGTTTACAATGCTGCATGGAGGAGTAGACAGGCTGGAGGGAGCGCAGTGACAGCTGGTTGACTTGGAGCTTCAGGTGTGTACATCTTTGTTATTTAGCACCTAGACACAAACGAGCACTTAACCCTTGCAGCACACAGTTGCGGCAGGGCCCCATTCATAGGGTTGCCGTCTTTTCTTCAAGTGAAACCTGAAGCACGAGGAGAGACAGCCAGGAGAGAGGAAGAGGAGAAAAAGCTAGGAGAGAGCACGAGAAGAGACAGCAGGGGGGAGAGTGAGGAGAGACAGCCAGGAGAGAGAGCGAGTAGAGACAGCCAGGGCAAAGAGTGAGGAGAGACAGCCACGACAGAGAGAGAGAGTGAAGATATATAGCCAGGAAAGAGAGCCAGTGGAGAGAGAGGAGCAACAGCCAGGGGAGAGAGGAGAGAGACAGCCAGGACAGAGAGCGAGGAGAGACAGCGATAGTGATTCAGGGCCATACACTACAGAACTTGGTAAATAGGCCAAAGTACAACGGGGGTTATTGATAAAGCTGCCGAAGGCAGCCAAGTGAATAACCCAGCCGAAGTTAAGTGAGCCGAACAACGTTTAGCTATTCACTACGGCTCAGTATGGCTGATTTCAGTCGTACATCGGCTGAAATCAGCCGTACATCAACTGCCTTCGGCTGCACTCTGGTCAGCCGATCATGCTCTGCATATTCGGCTGAGCTGAAGTGCAGAAGGAATCTTCCAACATCTGGATCGGCAGCTCACTCACTGCCGTTCGCCGAATGCCGCCAAGCAGCATTTGGCTCAGCTATTCTGCTTGGTACCTCCGTGGTACCGAATAGAAAATAGTGAAAAAAGTAGAAAAAAAAAGATTACATTTTTTTTTAATGTAAACAAATATTGAAAAAAGACATAAAGATTTTAAAAAAAACAATTGGGCGGAGCTAGCAGTGTCAGCTAGCTCAGCCGAACTGTTTTTGATTGGCCGGCACCTGCTAAAGTCTTCTAGCAGGTTGCGGCCAATGAATAACAACTGGGAGGAGCCGGCCGTGGCGTCACAACCGCCTCCGGAAGTTGTTATTGTTTAATGACAGATCAGCATCCCCAGGTCATTTGGGGACACTGATCTGTCATTACAACTGGGCAGAGCCAGACATGAGATCATGACTGGCTCCGCCTAGTTGTCATTTGCACTGGTTATGGCAGGCCCTTCGGCAAGCCGTTCGCCCCGCTTTCAGTGTCCCTTTGGCTTAGTCGAGCCGAAGCATAGGCTGCTGTACGGACTAAAGTGAATAGCCCGTAAAGCAGCCCTTTGGTTTGAGTGAATCAAAGGGCTCCGGCTGCAGAAGAGAGCCGAAGGATTAGCCAAGTAAATAGGTATGAGCTCAGGTTTGGCTTGGACCTGGTCTGAACCTATGTTGCTCCAAACAGTGAAGGGCAATCGGCTACGGCCCAATCAGCTGAGGGCTGGTCAATTTCATTGACCAAATATAGCCATGTGGCCATATAAGCTCAATGATTCAGGGCCATACACTACAGAGTTATGTAGGGAGAACACCACAGCTTCCACACCACGACCCGCATTTTATGAATGAGTCAGAAAATACAGAGAGCAGTGTAAAGTGTGTTGTATCTGTTGGATGGTGGATAGTGGGATCTACTCTCATTTATAGATCATTCCTTGTATATAGGGGATACCTTTCTGATCTCAAGCCCTAGAGAAAGGATGTCTGTGAAGGATGTCCCCAGGTCAGGGTATATCTTTAAAAAATAAGTCAAGGCAACTGGACTTGCTGTATTTTTCTTGAAGACTTTCTCAATTCAGAATGACTTGTACAAAAAATTATCTGGGAATACATGTGGTGAATGTTGCTCCAATCCACATAATCTGTTAGTCACAACCAGGTGTTGATTTCATTTGCATAATTGGAGTCTAGGAGGTGTTATTAACCTGCCCAGAGAGAGGTGCCAAAACAGCATTGTATGTGGCAGACAATAGATGTCTCAGTTCCAGAGCATGTAAAAAAACAGCTGCAAGCCCTATTTTACCTGCTCTGGAACGCATGCAAACACATAGAAAATGCATGCAAACGCCCCGGAACGCACTGAAAGACCATTTTAAACGGAAAAAAATATATAATAATAATTTTTTTAACCAAAAATGGCCCGGAACGCATCAAAAACGCTGCAAAAATGCGGCACAACCCACTGCACTGCGTGTGCCGAGACTCATGCAGATCTGGTCTGCATTTGCTGTGAACGAGCCCTTAATGTTATTCTCAACCTTGTGTATATACAGTATGTAAGAATATAAAACTAATCACACAAGCAAATATTCTATTCAACTTACAACACCAAAGGTGAATAAAGTGACAGTAAAACAAATGCTATTTTCTTTATGTGTTGACAATTAAAGGAATGTCCCATATCAAGATCCTTGGAACCAATCCCACTATCAAACGTGACCACATCCCACCATAGTGTTAACTTTTTTTTTCAGTTTTGTGTTTGAATTCCTCGGAGATGATATCTATATTGTCAGATTTTTTGTGCTAAGTGGTAGAAAAAACAATGAAAAAAATATATGTGTATACTGGCTACAGAATTACAAAAATAGCAAAACTGTTTTAAAATAATCAAATAAATAATAATAATAATAATACTACAATATACCCCTAAAAGGTAGCACTGTTAGACCTTTATTTATAAGATCTTTTTAGTTGAGCCATTTTCCTCAGGTATGAGAACATCGGAATCAGGAAGCTCTTTGCATCACTTTTGGAGGATCATTACTGTGATAAGCACAAATTGTTAAAGTGATATTAAAGTCCCTTTAATCTCTTACAATAGATGCTGCTCCTTGATGTATAAAAGTTTTAGTTTCCTGCAGAACCAGCTGAGCACTGGCTCCGATATCCTGCCTTAAGCTGGCCATATACCTTACAATTATCTGCAGATTTTCTGTGGTCAGATGGAAAAGGTGCAACATATTGCTCCATCTACACTTAACTGTGTGGATGGAGGAATCTCCACCTGGGCCAATCTGTTGCACTTTTTCCATCTGACCACAGAAAATCTGCAGATAATTGTAAGGTTTATGGGCAGCTTAAGGGTTGTTCCTTTCCCTTTCCCACATCAGACCTTGTCTGCATGGCGATCAGGAATGTCTCAACTTGATCTTAACTCAGTCAGGACATAAATACCATAGGGAGTCATAACAGATACACATACACACATATATTAATATACAGTATATTTCAGCGATGATACATACCTTTGTCCTTGTTAACAATTGGAGCTCCAAAACTTTCCCTTTTACCTGCCAGGACTTACCTTTCCTGACATTTCTAAAGTAATGAATACTGTTCTAGACCACAACTTAGTAATCTATGAGAGCGCACAGCAATTCAGTCGCATTCAAATAATATGGGCTTACAGGCCCCTTTTTATAGGGTTTTGGAACAAAATATTTAGATGTGTTACCTTGAATTATTTCAAAAGATCATATAATAATAATTATCATATTTAAGTAATATGATAGGATCACCTGGTTGAGTAATATGATGGTTGAGTAATATGATGGTTGAGTAATATGATGTGTTCACCTGGTTGAGTAATATGATGGGTTGCATTGCTTTTACTGCTGTACTGGTGTTTGAACAAATGTACTTCTGTCACTTCTTTATTTCTACCCAGGAGACGCCGCGGGGACCGCTCTAACAGCCCAGTCATGATAGACTGGAGCCCAGCCCGGATATGCAAGAACTCCAGGCATACAAAGCTTTTTAAATGCATATAAAAGCATCTAATCGCAGATAGTGATTTGATTTGTGGGAGGGTTAGGGGCAAGTAAAGGATTGGGGTAGGTTAGTGATTTTCTTTTGTTTAACATTTAATTCCTTTCTGTTTTTGGCACTGAAATCCCTGCAGTGAAGTTTATAGTTCCAGGCATATCATGCTTAAAGTGGACCTTTACCCCCTTTGACTAAAAATCAATTCAGCGTGCAGCTCTGCATGCTGATATGAAATCATCTTCCATTCATTAGTTAAACAAACATATTTTTATTTTACTTACAATTTTTTATTTCTACTTCCTGCCTCTTTGGCATAAATCATGTAATCGTGCCAAGCGTTGCATCCTGAGAAGGTTACATCAGCAGAGCATTGCTGGGAAATCTCATCTGTAATCTTATGAGATTTCAGGGAAAGGCATTTTCCTCCCCTGAGATGATGTGCATGGTCACGTGTCCTAGTCACATAGCAAGAGTTCCAGGAAGTAAAGGGAGATGGATTAATCTGCCCTTAGTAAAAATGGCCACTGTGAGAAGAATAGAGAGGAAAAGAGAAATAAGGAATGCAGGGAATACAAAGTCTGCAATGACCTAGAAGTATGTGTTTGTAGATTGTCATTATTAAACATTTGTAAAGGTGTGTTTGTTGTTATTGTGAAGATCTGGGTAAAGTTCCTCTTTAATTCCAGTGTACCATTCTCAATAAGCTGCTAAAGGTCCCCACACACCTTACGATAATCGTACGATAATCGCGGGAAATCCCGCGATCGTACGATTATCGTAAGGTGTGTGGAAGCCGTGCGACCTCTACTACTGTAAGGTCGCACGACTTTAAACTTACGGACATGTTCGAAAACCCGCCGAGCATCGTACGGCGTTCGGCGGGTTTGTGGCATGTCCGTACGATAACAGCCGCACGGGCCGGTGTGCGCAAGCGCACACTGCCCGTTCGGCATTGCGGTCATCGGAAGCCCGCCCCTCAGGGGACGTGGCTTGCGATCATCGCAAGTACGATCTGCCTATGCAAGATAGGTAGATCGTACGTTTTTTTAAGTACCTTACAACTATCGCAAGACAAAAGTCTTGCGATGGTTGTAAGGTGTGTGCCCAGCCTTACACATGAGGCATTGAATGATGAGATGATACGAGGGGAGCTGTCAGAGATACCCAAAGACCCTTTTGAGAAATTGGCCATTCCCAGGATTCCAACTCTAAACTTACTTTAATAACTTTAGAGAACCCTCCCAACATTCTGCGATGAGAAAGAGGGACACCTTTTCAAACACAGCATATTCAGGCAATGGACACCCCGGGCTGCACCCCCAGTTATGCCGACCTTAGAAATGTATAGGCCAAAAATTATTGTTTAAGCCCAGAATTGTTTTTTTTTTTAATTTCATAATTACTTTTCCTTTATATTGGCTTTTCCAAACAGAAAAGAAAATTAAGAGATAAGATAAAGATTTTAGTGCAGAATATACACTATCAACCAGCGGTCTGAACAAAAAACATACAACAGATTCCTACGTCTACGCTAAACAGTGTGGGTGGATGAATCTCCGCGTGCGAGCTTTGTATTCTAACAGCCGTGCTGGATGCTATCAGAGTACCCAAACGGTGTTTGAGGCTGATTGGCTGCTAGTATCATTCAGCAAAAAAATATCCAACATGTTCCTTCGGCAAAAGTGGATCTAATGATCGACTTCTGTTGAGGGAATAGGGCCACCAGCGGACCGAATTTCAGCCAATTTCTGCTAAATTGGCTGAAATTTGATCCGTATGTACCCAACTTAACACTTTTGGTAGTTAAGTAGAACATTTTCATAGATATCTGTACATCAGACCAAGAAGAAGGACAGCTGAGGAGAAAGAGGGACAGAGGGATTTGGTTTCAAAAGAGGGGCAGTCCCCCTAAATGAAAGGCAGTTGGGAGATTTGCTTTAGACAAAACAAACATTTACTCTATATGGGGATTTCCTGGAAGTAAAACCCCATTTGTTTCCAACATCTTTGTAGTAAAGGGTGAAGTTGGATTCTCGCAGCTTCCCGTTGGCAAAATGTACAGGAACGTTTCCCTCACATGTTATACATATTGTATTACTTGATGTTTTGGATTTATACTTGCAGACTGTGTTTTTTTTAATGCAGTCATAAAGTGTAAACGTGTCATGACTTAATACATTTTTGTTGTCTGGAACTCCACTACATAGGGCCTGCACTGGCTCAGGACATGAATTGATAAAGGTGTTATCGCCCTTGCAGTGGAACAAGGTTTTATTCATTTCTGCATCACAATTAATGTTCAGGGAGTTTGTAGACATGTGCACAGCCAAAAAATTTGTTTCGTTTCGTTTTAAATTCGGATTTGTGTTATTTCGTTTTTCGGGATTCGGGTGTGAAAGTCAATTCGGATTCGGAATTCGGATTCGGACGAAATTCGGTAGCGTTCGCACGAACGTTCGTTTCGTTTTCTGTTCTTATTCGTTTCTTATTCGTTTCTTATTCGTTTCGTTCGTTTGCAGCAAAAGTGACATTTGAGGGGAAAAAAATATTTTTCTCCTTCTCTAATGTCACTTTGCTCCAACGAACGAAACGAATAAGAAACGAATAAGAAACGAATACGAACAGAAAACGAAACGAACGTTCGTGCGAACGCTACCGAATTTCAGAAATGGAAATTCGGATTCGTTTGCATTCGTTATGTCTGTAATTCGGAATTCGGATACATCCGAATGTCCGAATTTACGAAAATTCGTCCGAATTTCGATTCGGAACGAAACGAATCGCACATGTCTAGGAGTTTGTCAGGTGCTTCCTCTGAAATGTTTCCCAGTCTTGACCTGAGGACAGATGCCTATGTGCTGCCACAATAGTTGTATTCACAGCCACAGTCAATATTCATATTAATGTTAAATGAGAATTATATAGTTTATTTTCTCATTGATATTGTATGGCTAAGTTCATATACTGCCATCTAGAGGTCATTTTGGTTATTGCACATGTTTTTCTGTGTTCCCTTCCCTCACATCTATTATGTATTTCCCTTGTGTGTAATGCTCCACCCTTCTTCTTCAATAGTCATTTCCTGTGTCATGGCTGCTGGTAACAGGACCACATGTTAATCTGCATTGCATGCTTGTAAACATTATCATCTTTGACCACCTTAAATACCGCCAATTCATTCATCTGCTGTATCCTGTTGTCTGCTTTAACCTGATGTACAGAATAAGGCACCTTTGTGGATGGCAAAGTTATTTGGTGAGTTCAACTATCTGATAAGGATTGTCTTCAGTGATTATATCTGCTTACACAGGCCAGGCATAGAGGTCTAGGCAAGGGCTAAATCGCTAATATAGCAATCGAAGTAAAAAAAGGCTGAGACACAGCAAAACCGCACATACCATAAGAAAGGAGGAGTGTGGAAACATTCTGAAAGACAAAATCTGAAAAAAAGAAAAGCAAAGAAAAGATTATGTACTATCTGATTTCTATAAGACGCCAAAACAAAATTGAATTAAAACTCTACTTAATCTTCATTCTGCCTTCCTATCTATAAAGATATTTAGTCAATGGCGTCAGCCTGGTTCCCTGTTGCTGATGTTTACATTCCAGAGTCCAGTGATGGAGAATTGTTTGGTCATCTTGTTCCAGACGGGCTGCCCCATAGCCTGGTAGGGTTCAGGAGCGGAGAAACACACTTAAACACAGTTAAATAAAATTACAAGATTTGGCACCCTTAGACTTTAATGGGGTTCACTGCAATTTTTTTTTAATTTTCAGGTAACGTCTTGAGAACTGAACTTCGTTCAGTTTACTCATTACTACCTTAAGTGACACTAAACTCAGGAGTTTAAAGGAGAACTATGGGGTTAGGGCTTTTCCCCATAGTTCTCCTTAGGGTAACGGGAGGACACAAACTAGCGTCCTCCCGTCACCCTAAGCTCAGTATACCGCGAGCTACAGCTCCCGGTATACTGAGAAGCCGCAGCTGAAGCGGATCCCGACAATTATGTCTGGATCCGCCCAGCTGCGTGAGTGACAGTTGGCTCTAAGGGAGAAAAGAAAAGAGAAGGGCGCCCACCCTAGTGTAGATGGTTTTTAATAATGTGAGCTAAAGTACAAGGTAAAAACATACTCACAAAGGAGAATCAGTAAAATCATATAAGATGAGCCAGAACAATATCTGAATATCAGCTTCACAGATGCCTGTGTATCAACACAGGACTCCCTTTGATGATGCCATGTTCTGATGAAGGGGGCGTGGCGCCGGAAACGCGTCATCAAAGGGAGTCCTGTGTTGATACACAGGCATCTGTGCAGCTGATATTCAGATATCGTTCTGGCTCATCTTATATGATTTTACTGATTCTCCTTTGTGAGTATCTTTTTACCTTGTACTTCAGCTCACATTATTAAAAACCATCTACACTAGGGTGGGCTCCCTTCTCTTTTCTTTCCTCCCATAGTGTTGCAGCTTCCCAGGCTGAAGTGGGGCAGCACCCCTAGTTATCCTCACTTGCACTTCATTTTTCATCTGTTGGTCATTATTGGCGCTTTGGATTTTTTTCTTACTGACAGTTGGCTCTGCCTATCTAGAGGCAGAGCCAGCTGTACCCACCCCCTCCCCCGTCCGTTCCACCAGTCAGCGCTGGAGGATCGGAGCAGGGGAACCCAGCCCTTCCCCTGTCACAGCAGAGAGCCGTGACAGGATCGAGAAGTGAGCGAACGGCGGTATGTGTTCGCTCACTTCCCGATCTACTGAGCCAACCTGTGACAGTCTCATTGTCACAGGTCGGCTAGAACTATGAGGTGAGTGAAAAGCACTCACCTCATAGTTCTCCTTTAATCTTAAAAATGCATTTAAGTACCTTAACTATTGACAAAAATGTATCTCATTTGTGTATTTCGTGTGCACCTTGATGTATGGCTGGTAACGAATTGTTGAGTGCGTTTGTCATTTGTTTTGCTTGACCGATTTGGTGCAGTGATGCATTAGGGTTCTCAGCTGCCATTGGGATGTGCGGGATCCCTTGTGCGTTCCTGTGCCTTTTAAGGGAGGTTGGGCTTCCTCCTGACAAGTCTGCACCCAATTCGAAATCTTTTGCCCCCATGTGCTCCAAGATGGAGACTCTTCATAGTTTAGATGAGCAGGTAGCATGTACAGTACAATGTCACCGCACGTTGTAGACCATTCGGGGGTATACATGAGGGCGGTAGCATGGTACAGGAGGCCAAGGCCTGGTCAAACATGGGTAGTGCCGCAGATGTGTGACAGTACCAGGGTTCTCGGCCCTCAGAGCACTGCAAGGCGTAGACAGGGTTTGGGGTGCAACGGCTCTGGTACCACGGCATGGGGGGGGGGGCAGTTACTGCTATTCAGACGCAGGTTACACGCGGTTGACGACAATCCGGGGCATGCAAACGGCCCACGTTACATGGGTATGCTAGTGCATGTTCCTTTATGCAGGACAATAGCCGCAAAAACGGGCATGCTGTACTATCAGGCGAGATGGGCAGTCGTGCAGTTCGTCGCATTTGTACGTTACAGTGCCTGTTACAAACTCAGATACTTCTTAGCAGCTGGCAATTGTAATATGTTCGGAGGTACTGAGGTCAATAGTAATGTCAAGTTAGTTCCTCAGCCTCATTCATACGACATACGTTTCGACAGACATATACTGATGTTAGGGGGGGTTGTTTTTCTTTTTGTTGGGTGGTACTTGAGTTGCCACAAGTACCTGGAGGCTACAGTACACGGTCATGCCTGTAGGCGAGTATAGCAAGCTCATGGTATCAGCTGTTGGCACGTCATTTCTATTTTATTTTCATTTTATTTGTATTTTTTTTTTATTTTTGTCCTTAGTGTTTTCTTACCTCCTTCTCTTCTTCTCCCCTCTGTTTCCTTATTTTTCCCTCTTGTTACAAATAGGCTTGGTGGTGCATATCGACTAAGCATGTCTCATGTGTCGGAAAGCGAGGATATAGCGTTTTTACCAGCAACCCCGTCTAGGGTTTCCGAGCGAGGGAGTACACAGTCGATCAGGGCATGGACTGTTCCTAAACTTATTTTGGAACTGCGGAATAGAGGCATTCCATTTGCAGCCTTCGCAAGGAAGGCGGAACTGTTTAAATTACTGTTCCCCCCAGCAGTGGCTAGTGACAGCTCAGAGCAGGTGTCGTTACAAACCGTAGTGACTTCTCTAGCTAATATTCACACCACAATTAATCTCCTCACCACGTCGTTTCACGACTTACAACATAGGACAGAGAATCTAGAGAAGCGGGTTCCTGCAGTCCCTGCTACCACGACACAAGACGTGGCCAGCACCTCTGAGGTTCTTCCGGGGACTTCCAACGCGGCAGTGTCCGCATCGGCAGGTACAGTGAAGGTTGCCCCTAATATAACGCCAGCTCATTTTGTTCCGGGCTGTGTAAGAAAGGATATTTTAGAAGGGAAAGATGTCAACTTAGCATCCCTCCTAATAGCGGCGCACGATGTTACGGATCATGAATTCGTGTTAGCGTTTGGCGTTTTTAGAGACGTTGTGTGCTCTGTAAACCCTAATCGAAGGGAAGAGCTGGACGCGTATCTGCATATAGTTGTGGATCTTTCATACAAGTATGGAGGGTTCGCATACTATGATTATCACCGGGCGTTTTCAGCCAAAGCGGCTGCCGTTCTGTCGCAGTTCCAGTTCACCGCCGATTGGGGCACGGTCGATACTGAACTATTCTGCAGACATTTTGCCGGTCTCAAAGCACCGGTGTGCACCTCGTGCCAGTCTTCAGCCCACACGGTGGACTGGTGCCCTATGCCAGGGGGGACAGATACGACCACAGCAAACAAGCCAGCAGGGTTCTTGGCCAGCTCGACTGCCACAGGTCCGGCACAGTTCGATAAGCTAGGTAGGCCCATACAATGCCTAGGTAAGGCACAAATTTGTAACAACTACAATTACAAATCTTGTAATTTTCCACAATGTAGGTTGTTGCATATCTGCTCAACATGTTTCAGAGCCCATCCGAAAGTCGCTTGCACGGCCAAGAACGTGCAATCGTCTTGACTAAGCCAGGTGGACGTGGGCGTGTTGGCCTGCTTTCTGAAAGATTTCCCTGATCCAGCGTTTCTGACGTTCCTGACGGAAGGGTTCAACACAGGGTTTCATACAGGCCTGATTACTTTACCACAGGCGACTTTTGAGTGCAGGAACTTGAGGTCGGCGTTGGCTGCTCCAGATAGGGTTGACGCACTGTTACAGGCTGAGCTAGACAAAGGGTTTGTCATAGGCCCGTTTTCAGAGCCCCCTTTTTCCATGTGGAGAGTTAGTCCGATCGGACTGGTATGAGGGAAATTTTCTAATAAATTCCGGTTAATATACGACTTGTCAGCCCCTCATTCGGTCCACACGCCTAGCTTGAATGCGTTGATACCGTCAGAAGAATTTTCCCTCAAGTACTCCTCCGTGGATCAGGCAGTTCAATATATTATAGAGTCGGGCAAAGACTCGTGGCTGTCTAAGGCTGATATCTCAGATGCCTTTAAATTGTTGCCAATCAAGCAGTCGCTATGGCAGTGGCATGGCATTAAATGGAAAGAGGGCTATTATTTTGCAACCAAGCTAACGTTTGGCTCCAAGAGTAGCCCGTGGCTGTTCGACAGGTTTGCGCAAGCTCTACATTGGGTGCTTGAGGAACAGGCTCAGTGTCAGAAAGTGTTACATTACTTAGATGATTTCCTCCTCATCGAGTCGCCTGACAGAGTGCCGCGTGATCTTGGCATTTTGTTAAAAACCTTTAAAGCTCTCAATGTGCCAGTGGCACCCCACAAGGTTGAGGGACCGCTCAGAGTCATAACCTTTCTGGGGGTCATCTTGGATACGGGGGCCATGCAAGCCAGATTACCTCAGGACAAGTTAGTCAGGATCAGGGATACCATGCATGCGTTAGTTATTTCCCCAGCCTGTTCCAGAAGGGAGTTGCAGTCACTCCTAGGCATGTTGAACTTTGCCATGCGCATTATTCCACAAGGCAGGGCTTTTATTTCAAGGTTGCTTGCGTTACTGCCTACGGCGCCAGAGCAGGAGTCAGTGGTGCTTATTGACAGAGCTGGGCGGGCTGATTTAGTTATGTGGGATCAGTTGCAACACTTGCAACACTGGAATGGTATCTCCTTGTTCATTCCCCAAGCATCGCACAGGTCACCACAAGTAGTTACGGATGCGGCAGCATCTTCAGGCTTTGCAGCCATTTTTGGCCATCATTGGTTCTATAGCCACTGGCCGATAGAAGTGGAAGGTATTCCAGCGTTTTTTCAGACCTCCTCATTGTTTGAAATTTATCCTATTGTAGCAGCTGCGAGAGCATGGGGCCCGTTATGGTCCGGCCATACAGTGGTGTTTCACACGGATAATTTCGCCACAGCTGACATCATCAATAGGGGTAGGTCTAAGAATCTGTTCATTATGTCATTTCTCCGCAGATTAGTGTGGCTATCACTGCAGCATAACTTCAACATCATCTGTTATTAACCCCAGTGGTGAATAAATACCACCAAAAGAAAGCTCTATCTGTCCCTAAAAAATGATATAAAAAACTGGAGCACGGTGACGGTAGCCCGGACGGGTCCCCTTGTGGTCCAGGGTTCGACTTTAGAGTAACAGCTCCTGGAGCTGACTTATTCACATGCCATGAATAACTAATTAGCTTCCCTGCAAGGAGGCACTTTACGTATCAAAGAATGAGCCCGCCACACAATGTCTAAAATCTGCTTCTTGACTGTATAACATTTGTGTCAGCTTTACTTGAACTGTTGTTATCTCAGCTACGCTATGTAAAACCAATAAAAATACTTTGGAATTGAAAAATGATATAAAATTAATTTCAGTACAGCGTTGCATGACGGAATAAATGTCAGTCAAAGTACCGCAGCGCTGAATACTGAAAAATGGCCTGGATGGGAAGGGGGTTTAACACCGCGGATGTCAACTGGTTAATAGACTCCAAGCTCCAAGCTTAAAGGAGAACTATGAGGTGAGTGATTTTCATTCATCCTCATAGTTCTAGCCGACCTGTGACAATGAAACTGTCACAGGTCGTCTCATTAGATCAGGAAGTGAGCGAACACATACCGGCGTTCGCTCACTTCTCAATCCTGTCACACAGTGGCGGACCTAATAACCAAAGGGCCCTGGTGCAAGATTTTATCTTGGGCCCCCCTCCCAAGACGGGGTGGGGGCGGGATCGGATCACACTGACCCCCCCCATCCCAGTGGTCTCTAATGTTGCAGTAGCGTCCTGGACTTACCTGAGACCCTGCAGAGCACACCATAGATCCTGCATAGCCCACCTGAGACTCTCTATGGTGGGCTCTGCAGGGTCCCAGGTGGGCTGGTCTGGTTGCCGGGATGCGGCCCTGGTACAGTTGATACCCATGTAAGAGGCCCCCCAGACCCCTCACATGGGTACCGGCATTCGGCACCCCCCTATCTAAATTCGTCCAACCCCTGCCAGTTCAAGACATTTTGCGTAACCTGTCAAGTTGCTGGATGCAGCTTCTGACAGGTTGCGCTATTAGGCCTCATTCACACAGCTTAGAGCCGCCCCGTACAGATCCATGCGGCGTGCACGGTTGTACCGTGCGTGCCGTTCCCGGGAAGGACAGGTGCTGCGTGTGATTGTACGTAGCAGCCGGTTCTTCTCTATGGGAGAATGTGGCCTACTTTGCCCTACGCTCACCCACCCTGCAAGTCCATAAAGGTGTCCGTGCTCGTACACAGACAGGTGTCCGAGCACGGACACCCGCATGGATGTGCAGTTCGTGTGTGCATACGGCCGCATCCTCCCATAGAGAAGAACAGGCTGCTGCGTACAATCACACGCAACACCTGTCCTTCCCGGGAACGGGAATGAGGCCTTAGCGTTGCAGGGAAGGAAGGGTCTGAGGTGGGCTGTATAGGATCTCTGGTTGGATCTACAGGGTCTCAGGCAGAGACTGCCAAAGACCCCGCACATCCCACTGTAGACCTTGCACTGCACTCCTTAGTCCCTGAAAACCCCACCAGAGCCCACCATAGACCCTGCACAGAGACTCTCAAGTGGGCTGTGCAGGATCTATTATGGGCTGTACAAGGTCCCTTTCCCTGCACACATGCTGCTCCTCTTACCTGCACCTCCCCAGTCTGCTTCCAGGATATGCCTCTTCTTCCTGCATCTTCGTCCAGCCGCCCCAGCTTCTTCCGCAGGCCGGGCCGCCTCTCTCACGGTCCCATCAGCAGTCTTCCTCCGTGCCTAGACCCGGTGGCACAATGGCTTCCTGGAACCGCATGCACACTCCGGCGGCCGGGCCGCGTCTCCCTCGGCCACGCCTCCCTCGGCCACGCCTCCTCTGTCACCCGGCAGCTCGCGGCCAGTCCCTACTAGAAGCCACACGCCTCCTGTGACTCCCCTCCCCTCCCGCCGCCTGTTACTATGGACGCGGCCGGGAGGGGAGGTGAGTCACAGGACCCGCCCCTCACTGAGAAGCCCGTCGGCAGTGCGGGGCCCCGGTGTTCGAACATCGGGACCGTGCACTGCCCATATTTCTGGACCGGACCCCACTGAGGCTGTGGGGGTGCCCAGGACTGAGCCCTCAGGCCCCGGTGCCCCGGCGGTAGTTCCGCCACTGCTGTCACAGCAGAGAGCCGTGACAGGGGAGGGACTGGTTGGGCGGAGCTAGCTGTCATTGCTAGCTCTGCACAATCGTTTTCTATTTTTTTAAAAACTTTTAAAACTATTTTTCTGTTCTGCTCGGTCCCACGGAGGGACCGAGCAGAACAGCCGAGCCGAATGCCGCTCAGCGGCATTCCACTATTTACTCACTGCTGCTTGGCATCTATAAGAATAGACAGAACAGCAGTGAGTAGCCTGACGGAGGTTCGGCTTAGCCGATCCAGATGTTGGATCGGCTAAGTCAAACTCCTTCTGCACTACGGGTCGGCCGAACATGCTGAGCATTTGTTTTCAGCTTTATATATTCCCTAGACCTATTTCCAGAACTGTCCATGGCTTTGGTCTCCCTTTCTGTTTATACTTCTTTGTGCTCCCATGTCCACCGGGAATTAGATTTGGCCTGCTGGGGTCCATATTGATAGGTTTGGTAATAAATGGTTTTAAAAGGTACATATATGATAATCTAATTGTGAGAATGATATGAAATAATTATATAGATTCATTAGCTTTTGTTGTTCTTTGTTGTCAGAACAGTAGATTTATTTTGTGCAATACTATATACCTGAGAATTTCTACCTCCTGAGAAAGCTACAGGACGAAAGATGTTGCGAAACATGTAAAGGTTTATTCTTGTCACAGTGGCCATACTAATACCCTACAACTCTGAACAGATGTACCTTATGTATGTATGATAAAGAGATATCCTGGCTTGACACCACTATTGGTATTTGGCTTTAGTGGGTAAAAAAGACAGTATCTCAGGACAATTTCCACTGTAATATTGATGCACAAGGAATATGTAAGTGCACAATCTTTTTTCTTTTAACATATATTTTAATAAAGATGAATGTTTTCAAATAAATATATTGTTAATATTTGAGTACCATCAAAGTCCGAGAAGGTTCTATTGAACTCTCTATATGATACAGAGATTAAAAAAATAATGTGACAGGGGTTTTAACCATCCCTCACTCTATTTTAATTAATACAAAATACTTTTGGAGCTCCAAGACTAGACTAGAGAAAAATTCAAAAGTTAGGAGGCCGCTGTCATTTGTAAGGAGCACACGGAGCTCCTGGGATTTGTGCATCCCTGTTTTAATGTATGATTTGTTTTTATAAATATATATTAGAAATGCACCAATACTATTTTTCAACTCACTGATACTCAGTGGCAGAACTACCAAAATAGCGACTGATGCGGCCCCTAAGGGGCCCGGAAGAAAGGGAGGTACTGTCAGGAGCAGGGCTGAAGTACTCCTCTTCCCCCTCCCTTCCCTGCACACCAAGCCCAACAAGAAGTCAGCGGTGACAGCAGAGAAGCCGCTCCAGGCAGGAATCTGTGTCTCCATGGAGCCCCGCTGCTCTACCCCGCTTGCCTGGGCTGAGGAAGCGGGGATCCGAATACAAATGGCCGGCGGGGGGAGCTGAAACGCAATTAAAATTGTTCAAAAGCGTGCTGATCAGCGTGTTTCTATTGAAATCTATATGGAAAACGTGCTGATCAGCGCAAAAAAAGTAGCTCAGGGAGCATTTTGTGCGGCAGGTGGTTTGGGTCGCGTGGAGCCATGCGATTGCATGAACAGTCCCCATTAGAATGTATAGGATTGTTTATGTTGGCGGTTCAGTGCGGACAAATCCGCGCGACCGAACCGCCCAGGTGTGATGCTAAAGCGACCATCAGCTTATAGTAGAACTTTAAATGCCAGGTCCGTACGACGTACTGAGCTGGCCAGCTGGAAGCACTTTTGTAGCTCCGTACGACGTACGTCCTTGGCAGCGAAAGGGTTAAACTTCCTTATCAGATTAATAAATGTAAAAACCTCAAATGCAGCCTTCTGCAGATCTGTAATGGCGTGTGCTATTTATCACTTTACAGAAGTGAAGCTGACTGGCTGTTGCATTTTACTGCAGTTTATTATTGTAAATTGTTTGCTTTTAAGTAAACACATTGCCCTCTCTTGGTGTAGTTAACAATACAGGTGAAACTCGAATAATTAGAATATTGTGCAAAAGTTCATTTATTTCACTAATGCAACTTAAAAGGTGAAACTAATATATGAGATAGACTCATATATTACTACATGCTGTACAGACTACATGCAAAGCAAGATAGTGCAAGCCGTGATTTGCCATAATTGTGATGATTATGGCTTACAGCTCATGAAAACCCCAGATCCACAATCTCAGAAAATGAGAATATTACATGCAATCAATAAAACAAGGATTGTACATAGAACGATATCGGACCTCTGAAAAGTATAAGCATGCATATGTACTCAGTACTTGGTTTGGGCCCCTTTTGCAGCAATTACTGCCTCAATGCGGCGTGGCATGGAAGCTATCAGCCTGTGGCACTGTTGAGGTGTTATGGAAGACCAGGATGCTTCAATAGCGGCCTTCAGATCTTCTGCATTGTTCGGTCTCATGTCTCTCATCTTTCTCTTGGCAATGTCCCATAGATTCTCTATGGGGTTCAGGTCAGGCGAGTTTGCTGGCCAATCAAGTAATCCCACGGTTATTGAACCAGGTTTTGGTGCTTTTGGCAGTGTAGGCAGGTGCGAACGAAAGTGACATTTGAGGGGGGGAAAAAATGTTTTTCTCCTTCTCTAATGTCACTTTGCTGCAACGAACGAACGAAACAAATAAGAAACAAAAACGAAACGAATGTTCGGATTCGTTTGCATTCGTTATATCTGGAATTTGGATACATCCGAATGTCCGAATTTCCGAAAATTCGCCCGAATTTCGTTTTGGAACGAAACGAATTGCACATGTCTACTCTATGGTATTTATGTCCTAACTGAGTTAAGATCAAGTGGAGACATTCCTGATCGCCATGGAGACAAGGTCTGATGAAAATCGTGTCTCACACAGCGTTTAGGCAAGGAGACGTGGGCATCCATGGAGCCATTGGACTTTATTCTGAACAACTCTCAATTTTTTTTAGGTAATGAATCCAGATCAAACAAATATACATTGCCCTGCGAAGTATTTCTTTACGTTTTTGGCCAAATACATCCATCATGTTTTTGAACAGCTCTAACTCTCTCAGCCCGGCTTCCCTGAACTTCCTGTCCAGTACAAGATCACAAGGGACAGAGCATTCTCCATCAGCTTCCCATGTACTCGCTTGGAGAAGGAGGGGTGTGAAGCAAGAGGGAAGGGAGTGTCTTACTTTGTTGCGCCTGTGTGTTTGTACAGACACACACAGCTTACTAGCACACACAAGGGTGGCTACATAGGAACCTGCAAGGGAAATGAGTCACCCTAAGACAGGATATCGAGGTCAGTGCTCAGCTGATTCTGCAGGAAATTAAAACTTTTACACATCAAGGAGCAGCATCTATTGTAAGTGATTGAAGTAGTTTAAAAACATTTTGACTTTAATATTACTTTAACAATTTGTGCTTCTAATAATAATGATCCTCCAAAAGTGATCCAACAAGCTTCCTGATTCCAATGTGCTCACCCCTAAAGAAAATGGCTCAGTTAAAAAGATCTTATAAATAAAGGTCAAACAGTGCTACCTTTTAGGGGTATATTGAATTATTATTATTATCATTATTATTATTACTATTATTATTATCATTATTATTTTTATTATTATTATATTATTTGGAAACAGTTTTTGAAACGAACGAACGAATGAACAAAACAAATAAGAAAACAAAACAAAAACGAAAACGAAACGAAGGATCGAACGAACTACCGCTAACGAATTTAGTCCGAATCCGAATTGATTTTCACACCCGAATCTGAAAAACGAAACAACACAAAATCCGAATTAAAACAAAACAAATTTTTTGCCAGTGCACATGTCTACCATAGAGAGTCATAACAGACACACTTAAATTAACATATATTACAGCGTTGATACATACCTTTATCCTTGTTAACAATTGGAGCTCCAAAACGTATCCTTTTACCTGCCAGGACTTACCTTTCCTGACATTTCTAAACGAATTGAAAAAAAGTCAAGAAATCTCTTAAAATTTATATCAAAAACATCTTTATTGTATTAAAATTAAAAAAGTGATGAAAGCCATGTATATACATCATTGTTGAAATTGTGAACATTACAGAGAATTCTTAGCACCTCCACAACCTACTCCAAAACATCAAACCAACATAACAAAATGAAAAAAAAAACATCCAATGTGTTTTTTGGTCTGAAGTTGCCCCTTCTTTGTAATGATTGGAGTCGTTTTTAATGCAATGTGGCCCCGTCATGACCGGCGGCGTGAGTGACCCTAACGGAGGAATACTAACAGAAGATTCGAGCTGGAGTACGATCGGTCCATACCATCGGTCCTGCGGTGGTGGATAAAAAATGTTATATAATGCACATAATTTGTGTTGAGCTCTGTGCTCCACCAACATGGAGTGAAGCAAGACTGGGGTGGAGGTATGCTGTCCTATCTGGGGTGCCAAATGAAGTAGAATAAATGGAGGATCAGCATCAGGCAGATTTTCAAGAAGTAGGTTTATTCGGCTGGCTGGGAACACACAGCAATTCAACAGGCGAAACAAATGGCAAATGCAATTCATAGCTAGATTTAAAGCAAGGTGCAAATGGAAGGGCTTTTCACAGTACGAAAGCAGAAATTTCCCAGCACACTCACCAGCCAGCCTGTGACAAGAAAAAAATTCTGTCTAACTAAAAGGGTTTAAAACAGAGCTTTTAGTTGCACAACTTTTGCAAAATATGTGTAATCCGCACTGCCTCATCAAGAACTCTCTGTGTACCCTGGTCCTAATTAATCTATGAGAGCGCACAGCAATGTTATCTCTGATCCTGATGAAGGGGACCCTGTGTGGCCCCGCAAGCGCTTGACATTTGAGTGACGTCTATCAATCAAATGGATTTGCACTGACTTGGAAACTGTCGTGCTGGTGTGCTGTCTTTACACGGAAGGCCCCGAGTATGCAGATCACACACGGCAACCAAGAAAAATTGGAAATTTGAAAAGGAAGGAAGTTGTAGAGGAAAAAAAAAAATTAAACTTAAAATGGTCAATGTTTGTATTGTAGGTATTTCATGTAAAAAAAAAAGGCAAACTAAAAATTAGAGACTGAAAAGTGTGCAGGAAGCACAGGTCACCCTGTTCAGGGCTTCTGCTTTTCATACACATGTAGCTGTAGTGCAGGGTTGCCCATAAGGTCGATCGCGATCTACCAGTCGCTCGCAAAGCTAATACTGGTAGATCGCGGGTCGACTCCCAGTCCTGATCTCACTCCTACTCTGCTAGTGCGGCTGAATGTGTCAGACGCCGAAGCATCCGACACATTCGACCCGCCCCTCTGTGCCTGCAGTGTCCATCACATTTTTCCCAGAAACATTTGGCCCTCCCCTCCCAGCCCGCAGCGTTCGTCACATTAGGACCGCCCCTCCCGGCCCGCAGTGTCAGAGACATTTTGCCCGTCCCTCCCAGCCTGCAGTGTCGGAAACATCGGGACTGCCCCTCCCTGCCTCCGGTGTCGGACACCAGCGCGCCTGAAGAGCCAGGAAGCAGGTAGTTACTACTGGCAACCGAAGTTATAATCCAGACATGCACACACATGTATGCAGTTTTTTATGTGTCTGACTAATCCCAGTGACCATGGAGGAAGAATGATTGGCTGTGTAGTATACTATATCAACCCCTCTTATGGGCTTGTTCACACCAATTACGCACTGTATAACATACTAAACTCCCCCTGCGTTCTGGGGCAGGAGGGGGCCGGTCCAGTCCAATTGCAAAAAATCCTACATGCACTATTTTTTGCAATCGCACTGGACTGAAACACAGGCATTGTTGTGCCATGTGTTCTAGTGCAGGCAATTCCACTGCGGGCGAGGGGGGAAAAAGTGGCTGCAGGACCATTGACTTAAATACACCGCACCTCCTCCCGCCCCAGAACGCAAGGTGGGAATTTAGTATGCGATATAGTGCGTTCCAGTGGAACGCACTGTAATTGGTGTAAACAAACCCTTACGGTGACTGCTATAATATGATTCTAAATACCAAGTAAGCATTTTAATGTGTTTGTCTTTCAAATACGGGTTTTTTGTTGTTGTTGGTAGATCTCATCGAGATCGTCATTTAAAAAGTAGATCTTAACACAAAAAATTGTGGGCACCCCTGCTGTAGTGCATCTGACCACCCACTGCTTAAAGGACAACTCCACCTCTACCTTAAACTATTGCTGAACCACTATTCTGGCCTCCGCAAGTGAATTTGTTATCTTGTGAATGCTGCGCTGTGATGAAGTGAGGTGAATAGAAACAGAAACTTTTTTCTTAGTTTTTTTTAAAATGTATTTTTATTGGATTTTTTATATGCAAGAAGCAGAAAACCAAATGCAGAGCAATGCTTGTAAAATCACCTGGTCTATAACCTTGATCAGGGGCACCATCTTAGGCAAGTTACATAAGCAAGAAAGCAAAATCGCATACACACCAAAAAAAACAAACAACCCGACTCCCCCAACACAGAGAACTGCATGTTCAAAATCAAACTATTATTATACCCATTGGAATTGATTAGATGCATATATATACTCTTCCAAAAGCTTTTTAAATGCATATAAATGCATCTAATCGCACATAGTGTGAATGAAGCCTTTGATTTGTGGGAGGGTTAGGGGCAAGTAAAGGATTGGGGTAGGTTAGTGATTTTCTTTTAACATTTAATTACTATTAGTTGTTGGCACTGAAATCCCTGCAGTGAAGTTTATAGTTCCAGGCATATCATGCTTAAAGTGGACCTTTACCCCCTTTGACTAAAAATCACATCAGCGTGCAGCTCTGCCTGCTGATATGAAATCATCTTCCATTCATTAGTTAAACAAACATATTTTTATTTTACTTGAAATTTCTTCTTTCTACTTCCTGGTCCTCTTTGGCACAAATGATGTAATCGTGCCCAAGCATTGCATCCTGGGAAGGTTACATCAGCAGAACCTTGCTGGGAAATCTCATCTGTAATCTCACAAGATCTCTGGGAAAGGCACTTTCCTCCCCTGAGATGATGTGCATGGTCACATGTCCTAGTCACATGTGCCAGAGTTCCAGGAAGTAAAGGAAGATGGATTCCTCTATCCTTAGTAAAAATGGCCACTGTGAGAAGAATGGAGAAGAAAAGAGAAATAAGGAATGCAGGGAATACAATGCCGGCAATTACCTAGAAGTATGTGTTTGTAGATTGTCATTACTGAACATTTCTAAAGGTGTGTTTGTTGTTATTTTGAAGATCTGGGTAAAGTTCCTCTTTAATTCCAGTGTACCATTCTCAATAAGCTGCATACACATAAGGCCTGGTTCACACCTAGGCGTATTGCATATGTGCGTCTGTTGCGCGTTTTTTTAACCGCGATTCGCGGTAAAAAAGTAGCGCGACAAACGCGCGTTTCCGAAGGCTACTTGGCTGTATCCCAATGGAAACGCGCAACAAAACGGCCCAAAGTAGTACATGCACCTTTTCAGGCGTGGGCCGTTTTGTAGCGCGTTAGGGATGGGCGGAAATACGCCAAGATGGGAACGAGACCATTGAATACAATGGGATTTATATTTTTGAGCGTTTTGTAGAGCGTTCGTCGAGCGTAGAACGCGCTACAAAACGTTCAGGTGTGAACGAGGGCTTAAGGCATTGAATGATGAGATGATACGAGGGGAGCTGTCAGGGATAGACAAAGACCCTTTTGAGAAATTGGCCATTCCCAGGATTTCAACTCTAAACTTATTTTAATAACTTATCAAATGTTTTTCGTTCAACCAAAAAACGAAAAACATATAACAGATCCCTCCATCTACGGCGCTAAATACCATGGATGGATGAATCTCCCACTGTGAGCTTTGTATTCTAACAGCAGTTCTGGATACTATCAGAACACCCAAACGGTGCTTGCAGCTGATTGTCTGCAAGCACCGTTTGACCAAAGAATACCCAACATGTTCCTTCAGCAAAAGTCAATCTAATGATTGATTTCTGTCTATGGAATATCGTACCCAATGGACCGAATTTCAGCCAATTCCTGCTGAATCAGATAATATTCGATCCGTGTGTACCCAATTAATCACTTTTGGTAGTAAGTTGAACCTTTACATAGATATCTGTACATCAGACCAAAAAAAGGGACAACTGAGGAGAAAGAGGGACAGAGGGATTTGGTTTTTAAAAGAGGGACAGTCCCTCCAAATGAGGGACATTTGGGATGTTTGCTTTAGACAAAACATACACGCACACACCGCTTACTAGCACCTCCCCACCCTGACAAAATGCACAGGAAGGTTCTGCTCGCATGTTATACAAATCACATTTGTTAGGTTATTGGTGTTATATGGCCCCCCAGATGTTCTCACGCAGTCATACAGTGTAAACCTATTGTCACTTGATCGATTTGCAGGGCCCTGAACTCCTCTACATATTGCCCTCACAGTATCAGCTTCTGCAAGGATGAAGGTGTTATGTTGCTTGCCATAGAGCCCGCGTTGTCTCATTTCTGCATTACATTCAATCTCCCTGGTTGTCAGGTGCCTCGCCTGAAAATTTATCCAGGCTCTTGCTGGGGGTGGATGCTGGCTGAGACTCAGCAAAACCCCACATACCAGAAGAAAGAAGAATTGTGCAAACATTCCGAAAGACAAAACCTGAAAAAGAAAACCAAATAAAAGATTATGTACTTTGTGTTTTTTATAAGATGCCCCAAAACAAAATGAACTAAAAATTCTACTTAATCATCATTCTGCCTTCCTGTCTATAAAGTTATTTGATCAATGATATCAGCCGGGTTCCCTGGTGCTGATGTTTAAATTCCAGAACCTGGTGGTAGAGAATTGTCATGCAAGGGTCATCTTGTTCCAGGTGGGCTACCCTGGCAAGATAACATTCTCATGCTGACGGCATATAGGCTGGTAGGGTTCAGGAGCAGAGAATGTCCCACATCGAATATACTGTGTTACATGTGATGACTCACGGACCATTAGACTGCCAGAGCTCGGGGGAGAAGAGGCTGTGGAGACCGGTCTAGCAGCAAGGTGGGACCCAGGATCTGGTGGGTGTATTTTCTTTATCTTGGACCCTAGACCAAAATGAACACTTAACCCTTGCAGTACTGGTAGTAGCCCGATGGCAAGGGTTAATTTGTCATTTGCCTGGAGTTCTGTGTATTTTTGTTGTAGCTCTTTAAAGAAAACTTTGGGGGAAAAAAACTATTAACCTTTGTAGTGGGGCTACCCTCACACTGCAAGGGTTAAGTCCTCATTTGTGTATAGGTGCTAAAAAAAAGTTATACTCACCAGACCATCCAAGCTGGCTTGTTCTTAGACCGTTGTCTGGAACATCTCTCCCCCTCTGCTGCAGATCCTGGTGTCATCATGCTCTATACACTCTGCATAGACTGTGCATAGACAATGTATAGATGTCAGAATGCCAGGAGCAGTCCATCTTTGTAGTGGAGGAGGAGACACATAACCTAAAATTGGTGGAAAAAAAATTCCAGCACAAAGGGCGAAGGGGGTTCTTCACAGTGAGAGCGGGTAGGGTCTGGAACTCACTGCCACAGGCAGTGGTTTCAGCAAAAAATGTGGAACTGTTCAAGAAACTTTTGGACGATTTTTTAAGGGTAATATACAGGGGTACAAGTACTCCTAAGAATGAGATCCTATAGGTTGGATTTAATGGACTAATGTCTTTATTCAACCTCAAATACTATGTAACTATGTAACTATGATGCCGATACCGAAAATGTTTTTTATTTTTTTCAATTTTTTTAAATATTTTATTTTTTATAAACTTTTTAATTTTTTTATATTTATTTTTATTTATTCATTTATTTTTTTTTTTTTTATTTTTATTTATTCATTTTTATTTATTCATTTTTTATTAAATACTTTTATGTTTTACTTTACTTTTAGGGGCTTTTGGAAAATATTAGGGGTCTAAACAGACCCCTGATATTTCCCTTTTAAAATAGAAAAAGAGATTGAGAACACAGAGTCCTCAATCTCTTTTTCTGTATCTCCTGTTATCAATGAACAGGAATCCTGTTCCTGTTCATTGATAACATGAGTACATGGCATGTTTACTATAACTACAATTATGAATGAATGGGGGTGATGTAGCTCCCTATTAAGAAAAACCAAAATGACAAGCCCCCAATACTGGCTTTCAAGCAACCACTGAACCTGAGAAGAAAATTGGTACGCAGTAAGTTGACCCCAGAACAGGCACTTACACAGAATGGCACAGTACAATGCAATAAACCCCGCTGCAAACTTTGCCAACATATATGTGACAGAAATACGGCGAGTCATAATAACAAAGCGTACGCCATTAAGGGGTCATGCTCATGCACATCTGCTAACGTGGTGTACATGATACAGTGTTCAGCATGTGACAAAGGTTGTTACATTGGGGAAACTGGCCTTAAGCTGCAGCTCAGGATGAACCTACACAGGAGCTCGATCAAGAACCACAAAGAGGATGAATATTGCACTCCAGTAGGACATCACTTCTCCCAGAAGGATCACTCCATCCAAAACCTCAATATTAAAGTACTAAAAGGGAATTTTAAAAACTCTCATGAAAGGAAAACATTTGAGATGAAAATGATTTTACATTTCAACGCCATAAAGGAGGGACTTAATGTGGATTCTGGTTTTCTGACACACTACCAGAACTTTTTATGAATCTACAGAACATCACAATATTCATGTATGTGGTATATCTCTGATCTATTTAGGGTTTATTTGTCATCCTATGTTTATTTTTTCTGTCTTTTGATTATCAGGAGGCATTTTTTACTCCAAGGTCCAACATTTATGACACCCCACTAAATTGAAAGTATGAGCAATCTTTCAGGACAATGACCTGTGGTCAGCTGGTTAAGAACTCGGCCTATAGTAATTCTCCTGACATAAGGCAAATAACAACAAAAAATTTGGTGTAAACAAAACGAGACAAAGGTCACAGAGAAGTATAGAGAAAGTGGAGGCGAAAAAAAAACCCCTAGGAGGAGGAGTCTGTAGCGGTGAAACCCCCAGGTGCTCCAGAGCGAGCAGGGGCATGTAGCGTCTTGGAGGGAGATCCTAAAGTGCACCGGCCGGATCACCCTCCCGTGGGGCGTGCCACTCCCCCCCCACAAAGGGGAATCACTAAGATGTATTATGTTATCAGCGTGTGTGTTAGTCGTCTAGTCAGGTGTCTGCATGAGTTCCTTGTATGTTTTCCCCTGGCAAAAATGGGTCCAAGGTGCCCACAGTCTGGAGAATTTGGTAAGTTTGTCCTGTTTGGTGAACAGGAGTTCCTCCAATTCGGCTATGTAGTTCACCTGTTTAATCCATTCGGTTATAGATGGGGGCCTCACCTCCCTCCAAAGTCTGGGTATCAGTGCTCTAGCAGCATTAATCAGATGTTTGAAGAGAGTTTTTTGGGGTCCCTCAGGTCCCTCCTCCCAGAGGTGGAGCAAGTACACCCCAGGATGGAACGTAAGTTGTTCCCCTGTTATTTGTCCTACGAGTTCGTGGACCCGTTTCCAAAATGGTCGGAGAAGGGCGCACTCCCAGAAAATGTGTAGGAGAGTGCCCTTTGCCGAGGTGCATCTCCAACAGGTCTCTGGCACTGTAGGGTCAATTTTGTGGAGAAGCACCGGAGTCCTGTACCAACGGGACAGGATTTTGAAGTTGGTTTCTTGGGTCCTACAACTCACTGAGCTTTTGTGGGCCCCAGTGCATATCGATTCCCAGTCATCCGTCTGAATGTCTTGGTCCAGTTCCCTCTCCCAGGTGGCTCTCAGGGTGTCAGATCTGGCTGGGGCAGATGGACGTAGTAGGCCGTAGGTCCAGGAAATGAGGTGTCAGGAGGGTCCCTTGCCCAGACATGCCTGTTCAAAGCTGGTCAAGAATCGAGCAAAGCCCCCTCGTTTTGCCGGGGAAGTGAGGTAGTGTCTCACCTGGAGATAGCTCCACCAAGGTAGCCGGCCTGTCACAGAGAGAGGATCTATCTCTGCTTTGTCAAGGAAGCGACCTTGGTTATAGAATGAGTGTGTTCTCAGCAATGTCGAGGGCGCCCAATGAGAGAGAAAGTCTGTCGTGTAGTTAGGGGCGAAATCTGGGTCATGCGTCAAGGGATTCATTGGACTATCAGGTGTTGTGAGAACGCCTTTTCTACGTACGGTGGTGAATTCTTTCAAGGTCGCCCCAATCAGAGGGTGAGAGGCGATGTGTGGAGGACTATGCCTTTGGTGTAGCCATGAGAGAGCCGTCACCGGTGGTGTAGTGTCCCAGTGTGTGTCCATCGTGACCCATAATTTAGAGGGGGCATTAACGTGCCAGTCAATGATCCTGCATAAATGGGAGGCCAAGTAGTAACCAGATATGTCCGACACGTCAAGGCCCCCGCACCCCTTCGGGGCTTTCAGTAAGGACCAGGCGATTCTCGGGTGTTTGTCCAGCCAGATGAAACGTTTAAATGTCAACTCCAGGGTGTTAAGATATGACCTGGAGAGGTGTATGGGGATCGCCTGAAACAAATACAAGAGTCTTGGGAGGATGTTCATTTTGATTATGTCCGCTCTGCCAAACCAAGAGCAAGTCAGAGATCGCCAGTGGTGTAAGTCCTGAGTAATGATCTGGGTCATGGGCATAAAGTTCAGGCGGAATAACTCAGTTGAAGAGGCCGGTAGGTGGATACCCAAGTATTTGACCGCCGATGAGGCCCAGCTATAGGCAAAGGCACTCTTCAGCTCCAGAGCCGTCTCAGGAGGTAGACCGACGTTGAGCGCTTCAGATTTGGTATAATTGATGGAAAGATTAGACAATGTACCATATTCCAGGAAGAGGGAGCTCAATTTCCGTAGGAATGTCATGGGATCAGTCAGGAAGAACAACATGTCATCTGCATATGCCGCCACTTTATGTTCGTGGCCACCCATGCGTATGCCACGTATCTGAGGGTCATTTTGGATCAGTCTAAGGAAGAGTTCCAACGTCAGGACGAAAATAGTGGGTGATAAGGGGCACCCTTGACGTGTCCCGTTGGTGATATGAAAAGGTTGGGACAGGCACCCCATTGTGCGCACCCTAGCCCAGGGTCGGGAATAGACCGATCGAATCCAGTCCAGCATGTGGTGGCCGAGTCCGATATGCTGAAGAACTGTGAGCATAAAGTCCCAAGCGACCCTGTCGAACGCCTTCTCCGCGTCTGTGGAGAGCAAAACTGCTCCCATTTGGTGCTTTTCCAGCCAAGAGACTAAGTCTATGGCTCTAATGGTGTTATCCCTAGCCTCGCGACCAGGGACGAAACCCAGCTGATGAAGGTCAATCAGTGAGGGCAAGAACGGGAGAAGGCGGTTCAACAGGATCCTGGTGAATATCTTCAAGTCCACATTGAGCAGTGAAATCGGCCTATAGCTGGTACAAAGCATCGGGTCCTTCCCTTCTTTGGTTATGACGGTTATGTGTGCTTCTAGTGTTTGGGCCGGGAGAACCGATTGGCCATGTATACCGTTGTAAGCCGAAAGAAAGTGCGTGCTAAGGGTCTCTCGAAAGGTCTTGTAATATTGTGCAGGGAAGCCGTCCGGGCCCGGACTCTTACCAGGCTTGGTTTGGGAAATGGCCAGAGCCAACTCCTCTTCCCCAATGGGCTTTTCCAGGGATTGGGCGATTGGTTCCTCTAGGGAGGGCATTTGCGATTTGTGGAGAAAGGCTTTGATGAGCGTTAGACGTGCCTCTCGTGCCCCCTCGTCACCAGGCAGGGATGAGTCTAGGTTATATAGCGTCTGATAATAATTTTGGAAGCACGCCACAATGTCCGGAGGCGAGGAAGCTATCGCTGTGTCGGACTTCCGGATGCCCCGAATATGTGATCGGAGGTTCTGAGCGCGGGTCGCCCTTGCCAAGAGCTTCCCGCACTTATTGCCCCCCTCATAATATATACCGTTTCTAAGAGTAAATGCCCTGCGGATTTTGGTTTCCAACAGGTCAGACAGTTCTTTCCTTGCCTACTGAAGTTCAGCATAAGCCATTGTCGCCAGGGACTCTTTGTGGCGTGATTCCAATCTAGAGACGCGGGCGCACAGCAGCCGCAAACGCTCCAATCTTTCCCTCTTCCATTGGGCAGCTATCGATATGAAACGACCCCTCACCACGCATTTGTGAGCTTCCCACACCGACATCGGAGAGGAGACACTACCCACGTTCAGCTGAAAATATGCACGCAGATCTGCTTCAATTGTAGCAACGACGCTTGGATCCGCCGGAAGGGAAGAGTTCAGTCTCCACACCGATTGTCGGGGAAGCGGGGGGTGCAGGTTGAGTGTAGTGAGAACCGGTGCATGGTCAGATGTGGTAATGTTACCTATTTGGGATTGCGTCACCTTAGGCAAGTCGCGTTGTGTGATGAAGATGTAATCAATGCGTGAGTATTTGGAGTGTAGAGGGGAGTAGTATGTGAAATCCCTACCGTCCGGATGCACGGTGCGCCATGTGTCAAAGAGGTTAAGGGCTTGAAGTTTAGACTTCAAGAATTTAAGCGTCCGGTACGGTAAGGAGGACTTCTTGTCAGATGTGTCTATCAAGGGGTTTAGTGCCACATTAAAATCGCCCCCCAGGACCACCATGCCTCTCGACACCTCTGCCAATTTGGCCATAAATGTTGCGAAAAACCGAGCATGTTGTCGGTTAGGTAGGTATACACATGCAATCGTCATCGGCGTCCCCGAGAGGGTGCCTATCAGGATGAGGTAGCGGCCTCCCTCATCTTTCAGTTCGGTGTGTACCTCAAGGGGAATGGAACGGTGTATCAAGATGGAAACCCCCTTCGATTTATTAGAGGGTGAAGAGGCATGGTAGGCCGACGGGTAGCGGTGGTCGTGAAGTTTGGGCAGTTTTCCATGTTTGAAATGTGTCTACTGTAGGAGAGCGATGGAGGCTCTGTGATGGTGTATATCTCCCATGATCCTAGCTCTCTTTTCCGGGGAGTTGAGGCCCCGTGCGTTCAAGGAGAGGAGGGCTAAGTCTGCCGGGCAGGCCATGTGTGGGTGGAGTGTGCCCAGGTGTGTCAATGTCTGGACGGGTACCCGAGGTGAGGGGAGGCCCGCGGGTCCCCACGAGAGGGTGTCGGCAGCCGAATGGGCGATAGGATTTAGGGAAGACGAAAAAAGAGAGACAAGATGGACAACAGAAGGAGAGAAAAAAAAGGAGGGGGAGGAGCTCTAGGGCTAATAGACCCTGCGCTGGTCCACTGTGGAAAAGGTTAGGCAAGACCTAGTGATACACACAACAACAGCAACAACAGCAAAAAAAATAAAATAAAATACTGTATAACACACAAAATGAAACACTCGGTGAGACACCAACCAGTATATACACTACCCCTCAGGCGGGTCGTCTTCCTAACAGTGGGAGACGGTCCGCGACCAGTGGTAAGGTCACAACCGATCCTAGAAGTTCTGGGGTACAGTAGGTGAAGCGCCTGTTGCAACTGGCAACAGGTGCCAGGTGCAAGACGTCACTCTTTGGGGGGTGGCTTGAACAAGGGAGGGGGAGGAAATCCTACCAATCAAATGAGACAGTGGATAAGGTTCTAAGCGGCAAAGTCTTGCCAGTTACCAGGGTAGGGCTTGGACTATACCCGAGACCCAACAAGGGAGGCAGTGAGGGATCTACAACAGACATGCATTGCTAAACATAACAGAGGCCTCCGATTGCTGGTGGAGCTGTTTGTATTATACAAGTGAAGGGGCCTTGGGGGTCGACGTCCCAAATTGGACCTCAGACCCACATCGCCCCGGCAAGTGGCCATGGTCATGTCTCCAGGGCACAATCATAACACCGCCTAGGAAAGACATGTTGAGCATACTCCTGGTATAGTGAAGAAGGCCGGCATGGTGAAGACACCGCTGCAGATGGTATAGCGGTTCCACTGTTAGGTAGCCCTGTGGAGGTGCATGGAGGTGTCAGATACACTGTAAGCCGGTAGGCCTGTCCTTTACGAGGAAAGTCGTGCCGTCTACACAGTTGGAACAGTGCTAGTCCCAGTAATACGGTATACACCGGGGCGGGTGTGGTGTGTAAAGATGTGGAAGCATCAGTGTCAGTGTCGATACTTAGCTCATTGCCTCAGACCCGGAGGACTACGTGGGAAGGAATCATTGCTGCCGGAATTCCCAGCCGGGGTTCCTGCACTAGGAAGGGCTTTCTGCTTCTTCTGTCTGCGGGGGTTGGAGGAGCCTGGATGATTTTGCTCTTTGCGGCCACGGGCATGTTCTGTGTTGAATATGATATATGATGTTATATTTTTATGTCATATTCATATTCTTGTTCTTAGGGTGAAAAGTTTAAAAGAGGAAAAATAGCTTCCGTTCTTGCTTGAAACTCATAAATGTGTTTAATTACAAAGTTACAAATGATTACAAAATAATAGCATAAAACTAAAGTATAGAAATATGTAGATGTATTAATAAGTTCTTGTGTATGTGTTTAAAATGTTAGTCTCATGTCTGTGTGTCTGTGTGTCCCTCCATGACCGCGTGTGTCCGAGTGTGTGTCCAGCAAGACAGCGTGTGTGTCAGTGTGAGTCCTTTGTGCTCCAGACCCCCCCCTCCTCTCCGGCCATCTAGGTCCAAGTGTAATCTGAAACTTTAGACAAACCATAAGGTTTCAAGGGGGATGGGAATAGAGGATTCTTGTGTTGAATGCAATAATACATTCTAATAAACTATATAATGTTACAAATACCAATATTTATACATAATACAATGTTCTTTCTTATATGAATAACTTAATCAAGAAATATTGCAATAAAGAGATATAATACATACTTTGTAAACACTTCATAAACTTTGATTTAGAATATTTCACAGTCTTTCTTGATAATAAGGAATGTGGGAGGTTCTAAGCATTTCTGCTTGATCAGTAACAGATGTATAGCAAATACAACCTGAACCACAGACTCTAATCTCATTGCGTATATTCCCATACTGAACAAATGTATATATAGAAAATCAATCATCACTTATGTTCATCACATGCATACATAATCCCTATATGAATAATACCCTTTAACATTCTGCGATTGCCAGAACCAGCGAGGGCCGCGGGTTGTTTGGGGAAGAGTACAGGTCCGAGTACCAGTCTGGGATGACGACTTCAGGCAGGTCTAGTCTGGCGCAGAAGTCGGTGATGTCTTCAGGTAGGCGCAGGGTAGCTGTGTTGCCTCTGTGGGTGGCTATAAGGCTGAAAGGGAAACGCCACCTGTAGATGATATTGCGATCCCTGAGGCAGTCTAGTAAAGGTCTTAGTGCTCGGCGTTGCTGCAATGTAATGGCAGAGAGATCCTGGAATAATTTCACTTCCCTACCATCCAGGAAGACGGAACCTCTTTGTCTGGCCTTTAGCAGGATTTCCTCCTTCAATGGGAAGCTCTGGAGGCAGCAGATGATATCTCGGGGTGCCTCATCCTGCGGAGCTCGGGGTTTCAAGGCTCTGTGTGCCCTCACCAAGTCTATGGGCGATTCGGCCGGGCGATCTAGCAGGTCATTAAAGATGTTCATGAGGACGGTGGGGATTGCCTTAGGCATGTAGGTCTCTAACACCCCCCGAACTCTGATGTTGGACCTCCTCCCTCTATTATCCAGGTCCTCCAGGTGGCGTCTCATCTCGATCAGGCTGCGGACCGTGTGGTCTTGCTGGGAGTGAATGGCCTGAATTGCCTCACTCTACTTGCGGCCCTTATGTTCCACCGCTTGGATGCGACAGCCTAGGTCCTGCAGATCCTTCCGCAGCTCCGACACCGCAGAGCAGAGGGCCTCCTTGATATCAGAGGCCACGGAGTGGAGCTCTGCTCCGGTTTGCAGATGCTGGATGTAAGAGGAGGGGTGGGAGTCTGGCGGTTCGAGGCCCGAGATGGAAGCAGGCATATGAGGGGACACGGCGGTGGAAGGTCCCGCGGCCATCTTTGGAGGCCTCTCTCCGGTGGCTGCAGGCCGCTGTGAGCGGAAAATGTCCGGTATTTGCCCACTCAACTGCGTGGTATGAGGCAGGGGTTCGAAGGTTGCAGTCTGCTGTTGCCCAATCTTCACCATCCTGGGTGGAAGAACGCGAATGGAGCTTCGTTTAGATCTCGGGTAGCCGGAGCTCAGTTAGTGTGCGGCCATTCTCCTCGCGGTGCATGCCACGCCCCCCCCAGACTTCTGTATATATATCAGACTTCTGTATATATATATCAGACTTCTGTATATGTATATATATATATATCAGACTTCTGTATATATATCTGACTTCTGTATATATATCAGACTTCTGTATATATCAGACTTCTGTGATATTTTTGTGAATATATAATTTTATATAATAATAAAATATATAATTTTATATTCTGTGATAGTTCTGTGCTATAGCAGTCTCTCATACTGATACTGATCTATTATAGCAGTCTATTGCACTATGTCACAAAGACCAAACAGGACAGGCAGACGCTCCCATGCAGCGATAAGAGGGCAAGCATCCTCTGTGTCCGCAGGCCGTGGTCGTGGT
>NW_017306384.1:10600-25879 GCF_000935625.1 Nanorana parkeri | reverse complement strand
GTGGTCGTCTGCGGCGGGAGTTTTTTTATTTCGGCGGGTCGGCAGGGGTGCTGCATCCTGATCCTGACTCTGGATTACATCGATGGAGCCATTTAAAAATTTTTTTTTTATTAAAGGAATAGTCAAAAATTAAAAAATTGTGGGGAAGAGGCCCTTGTCCCCATCGGCATGGGGACACCCTCCCAATGCCGAGGGCACGTGGCCTGGTAAGGCGCAGGGAGGGGGGGCGCTCAATCGCCCCTCCGCGTCTGTGCTCGGATCAAGGGTCTGGTAGGACTGTTAGGGGGGACCCCACGTTTCCCCCCCCCTTTTTGGGGGCTGGGGTTCCCCTTTAAAATTTCTTCCAGACCTTAAGGGTCTGGTATGGATTTTGGGGGGAACCCCACGCACTTTTTTGTGTTATAAGGGTGGGGGGTCCCTCCTAAAATTCATTTTGCTGCAACAGAATTCGTCCAATAGCAAATTTATCCATTACTCTCCCTACTCGGGACTAGAACCTGCGACCTTGACAATGGCAAACATGTCCTCTAACCTCTACGCTATTGCTTCTCTACTTTAACCATAGAAATGTTATGGAAGGTATATGTTGTAATTTTTTTTTCCTAATGTCGTCTTGCTGCAACGAAATTCATCCAATAACGAATTTCGGGAAATCGGGAATTTCGGATTCATTTGCATTCGTCTTAGCTTTAATTCGGAATTCGGATGCATCCGAATCTCCGAATTTCCGAAAATTTGTCTAAAACGAATTTCGGAACGAACCGAATCGCACATGTCTAGTGTCAAGCGGGTGTGGCGGCAACCAGGTGAGGAGTACAAAGACAAGTGTGTCTTGCCTACAGTCAAGCATGGTGGTAGGAGTGTCATGGTCTGGGACAGCATGAGTGCTGCCGGCACTGGGGAGTTACAGTTCATTGAGGGAACCATGAATGCCAACATGTACTGTGACATACCGAAGCAGAGCGTGATCCCCTCCCTTGGGAGACTGGGTTGCAGGGCAGTATTCCAACATGATAACGACCCCAAACACACCTCCAAGACGACCACTGCCTTGCTAAAGAAGCTTAGGGTAAAGGTGATGGACTGGCCAAGCATGTCTCCAGACCTAAACCCTATTGAGCATCTGTGGCATCCTCAAACGGAAGGTGGAGGAGCACAAGGTCTCTAACATCCACCAGCTCTGTGATGTCGTCATGGAGGAGTGGAAGAGGACTCCAGTGGCAACTTGTGCAGCTCTGGTGAACTCCATGCCCAAGAGGGTTAAGGCAGTGCTGGAAAATAATGGTGGCCACACAAAATATTGACACATTTGGCCCAATTTGGGTGTACTCACTTTTGGTATATATTGGTTTAATATATATTAAATCTGAATCAATAGATTAATTAAATGGGTCCTGTTTGTCCAAGGAAATGCAATATATTTTATAATTGGTGAAGAGAACTGACCTTGAGCAACAATAATAAGTCGTGAATTCGGGAAAAGCTGTACTTTGGAAAGCTGTACTTTCTGGATGAGGGCTGTGGGATAAAAATCAAGTGTTAAAACTAAAAATATGCAATATATATTAAGTGTGATTAATAGAATGTTGTTGAAATGCATAGAAAGAAGTGACCACTACGAATTTGGTGACAAACCTAGAAAGCTTTTAACAAAGGCCCTTAAATCTAAACAAAGTCCACTCCTACTTATCTAAATTACAATTCTTTAAAATCCCACAGGAACACCTCGATAATCTTGAATCCCCCATAACAGATTTGGGGATGCCATTACCACATCAGCCATGGGTGAGAGTCCAGGCCCAGATGGGTATACCCTCAAATACTATAAGGTCTTCCAATCCCTCCTGACACCCTACCCTTGTCCTCATGTTAATACCTTCTCCTCAGGATCCGCTCCTCATCCTGACACGCACATAACTCTGTTTTTCCCAAACCAGGCAAAGATCCCACTGTTTGTAGTAGTTATAGACCAATATCATTGTTAAACGCTGACATCAAATTGTATGCCAAAGTACTCACACATAGATTGAATTCCCTAATGCCTAGTCTGCTGTCTTTCTCCTGATCAGACAGGGTTTATCCCCAGCAGAAAAGTGAGGAATAATACCCAAAGAGCCATCTCCCTCATACACTCCACTCTACCAAGAAACAACCAATTCTGCTCCAATTCTTTCCAATAACGCCAAAAAGGTAAACTGGGAAAATCTTTTCATAACCTTTACATACTTTGGTTTCAGCCCCCAGATGCTTAACTTTATTAGATCCTTATACTCCATTCCCACTGCACAATTAAAATCAAAGGCCTCCTCTCCTCCAGTCTTCAGTTATATAACGGTACAAGGCAATGATGCACACTCTCACCCCTTCTATTGGACTTATCGTGAGAACTCAAAGTGATGGGTGACCCTAGAAAACCATCTCTGTGGTCAACTTCTATCTACGGCCATTTGGATCACACCAAAACTTACAATTCTCCACTCCCACCCCTCTTAGGACACCATTACATTACCATAACACAATAGGTGAAGCATGTCACAACATTTCCTTTTATGTATTTGTTGAAAGAGGATTGTTCATTTAGTGCTTGCAGCTTTTTTTTTTTTTTTAATAGGCTTTCATTTTGTAGCAACTTTTTGGTACATACAGTATATTGAGGGGACGTTATCAAAACTGGAGCAGACAGAGTCTGGAGTTGTTGTCCATGACAACCAATCAGTCTTTCTTATCACTTTTTTCAGGTAAGCTCAAATTACTCAGCAAAGCCCTTTTATTGCTCAATAGTTTCAGACTTCATTGATATATTAGTCTGTACACTCTCTTTACTGCATTGCGTTGCTTATGTTTGGGCATTGGATCTCTCAGTTGTTGTCTAATGCCCAGGAACTAAATTGTGCACAATAAAGGTTTTAAGACCATGCATAAGCAAAGCAATGCAGTGAAGAGTGCCCACACTTATATAAGAGGTGACAAAACATCATCAAAATGCACAGCTCAACATAAGAGGGATAACTTCTCAGGCCATATCTCAGTTGTCCACCAGAGCAAAATATACACATCCTGGACAAAGGAATCAAATAGTAGTCTATTTATAAACTATTCACAGAGCCCTTCGCCCTGCAAATATTTGCTAACACTTGTTATGGGCGAATAGTGCCAAAAACAAATGTTCTTAATATATTTTTCCCCAGTTTGAATGTAGTGTGTTGTAATAATACATTAGGGCCACTAGATGGAGCATAAGAAATCATTATTTATGTCCTATGCTGCCCAGCGCACTCTAGTGGCCATAATTTGTTATTACAACAAAGTCCAAATCCCATTCGCACTGCCACAGTCTCAAAACCACAAGGTATATGCGGTGCCAAGGTGACCACACGGATGGCGCCGTGCAAAACTCTAATAGTAAATAAAAGTAAATCACCTGCACACACTTGAAGGGTTTTTAAAGTATTGATATGTTTATTCAATACCCAATGTCACATACTGTCATACGGTGCTAACGTTTTGGGTCCTCACAAGGATCCTTCATCAGAGCAACAGTTGCTCTGATGAAGGATCCCTGTGCGGACCTGAAACGTTAGCACCGTATGACAGTATGTGACATTGGGTATTGAATAAACATATCAATATTTTAAAAACCCTTCAAGTGTGTGCCGGTGATTTACTTTTATTTACTATTGTTATTACAACACACTACATTCAAACTAGGAAAAAATATATTTAGGACATTTGTTTTTTTCATTATTCACCCAAACTGAACATTCACAGATATCCGCAGGGTGAAGGGCCCGGCAAATTGTTTATAAACAGAACCCATAGTTTAAAAATAGGTGTGAATTAATATAACATTTAAATAACCTATTATAAGCAGTGGTGGTGGAGATGTAATACTACCAATCAGCAGGTGCTGTATGTCTGTGAGGGATCTCATTTATCCAGGTCAGGTATAACTAGTAGTAGTTAGCCTGCTTCAGCTAGACAGGTTCTTATAATATTGAAGATATTTCTTTTTTTATCCAAGCAGCTTCTTTAGTTCTAAGAGTGTCAGGAACATACCTCGGCATGTATAGCCATACAGGTGACCCAGTCACATTAATCCAATAATGGAAAGTGTCCGGTCACAGAATGGGAGGTGTGAGAGTTTGTGGAAACACCCTAATCTGGTAGATAGCAAAATACTTTATTGCAAGGAATTCCACCACAGATGATAATCCTTTGATCTACAATGATAATGATGTGACTTGTTGTCAATTTGCAGACTCTCTGGCACCAAGGATTGGATTATGTAACAGAACAGAGCACAACCCCCCCTCCCCCATCTTGTTCTTGGACAATCAGGTAATTGAATTACTGTGACTGAGTGTGTGGCTATAAATGTTGGGGTATTATCCTGATACTCATTAGAACTGAAGAAACCACTTGAACAAGCTGTGAATGTTTTCAAAATGACAGAACAATTTGTGTAATAAGAATAATATCTAAAATCTAGTAAATATTTTTTGAACTGAAAAGAAAAAACAATTACAGAACAAGTTCAGTTGAATGTGACTTACTACTATTAGCAGCCCATCAGAAACTCAGGAGTATATTTATACATAATTCAGAGTCACTTGTCCTGCGAAACTGCCAGGTACTTTCATTATGTGTGAACGTCCTTTGTATACTTTCTTTCTAGGTCAGATATAATATCCGGGAAATACTACATTGTGACCACTAGATGGAACTGAGAAGCATCAGAAATAAGTATCTATTTCCTATGATCCTTGGCTCCATCTAGTGGCCATAATGTGGTATTTTCCTGATATTACATTATACAGTAGGGTGAGCATTGGCATCCTAGGACAGGAAATGGTCATTCTTTCATTTTCTTCTTATGATCAGTGGCAATGCTATTAATACACAGAAGGCTTTTATAATATTAGCGAGAAAAATAAATGATTAAATAAGATTAAAAAAGAAACCACAATATATTATTCAGCACTGCAATTACAACTGATGTTTGTGTTTTGCACTGCTTACCTTGTATATAAGGATGAGTAATCTGTAACACAGCAGAGTGTCAATCTGTAACAGAATACATAAAAAGGAATTGAATAAAGCCATACACGGAAATGATACATTTAGAACAAACCATACAGTATACACCCAATATGTATATCTTCTATACCCCCCATATCACCTTTCCAGTCGGCAGGATCAATGTCTCTCTTGCCCAGAAGGTCTTTGTTATGAGCTGGTACAAGCTGGTCCTTTTATACAGCTGATAATCTGATTTAAAAAAATGCAAAAGTTTATGCAAGAGAAGTTGTCCCCAATACACAATATTTCTGAGAGTTATGTCACCTCCATGAACATTGCTATCTGTTGCCTAACTGCTAACTGCTCAACCTGATAAGTCTGTGGTTTGTAATGTTACTCCTAGGGCCACTGTTAGATCTGTTACCACTTTTCCTGACCAGTAGTCCATGAACTTATCACACTCATGACCGCTTAGTCCAAAAACAACTGGTGGGTGCTATGCTGACCAACAGATGGCATTGAGACAATCACAAAGTAAAGATGGGACACTGGTAATCCAAATAGTGAATGGTGCGTCTTTTATTGACATAAATGCAGCATATCACCTAAATCCATTTTGCATCTATGTGATATGATTAATTTATGTCAATAAAAGACGCACCATTCAGTAGTTGGAATGCCGGTGTTCTGTCTAGGTGGCCAACTCATCGAGATATCCAACTCGTGATGCCACGTCCGTTGCAGATTTAGACGAGATGGTGCTACTGCTCCATGCCAAGTTTCGTCATATATGTCTTGGACATATGTAAGGAATCCGGTCGTTTGGCTTCTCAGCTGTACTGTGGAGGTCAAAGATAAAGTTGAAGGATGATTGTGCAGATGGGCAGATATGGTCTGCATGTTACTTTACTATGCATAGTTCCTTAGGGGATACAATGCAAACTATAGGGAAACTACATTGATCAGTCATAACATTATTACCACTGAGAGGTGAAGTGGTCAGGACCTACCAAAAGTGCTCCAAGGAAGCAAAACTGGTGAACTGGCGACAGGGCTTATTGATGCATATGGGGAGTGAAGGTCGGCCTGTGTAGTCCGATTCAGTAGAAGAGCTAACGTAGCTCAAATTTCTGAAAAGGTTAAAGGACTGCAGGAAATCTTTGTATTAACCCTTGCAGTGGGCCTTCCCCCAGCACTGCAAGGGTTAACACTGCTCATTTGTGTCTAGGTTAAAAAACAAAACAAGTTATACTCACCCAAAGCTCTGAGCCGGCTATTTCTTGGACCGGTCCTTCCAATGTCTCTCCCTCTCCCTTAAATCAACAACGTCTATTCACAGTCTATAGATGTGAGGACGCTGAGGTTGTTCACAATGCTGCAGGTAAGCGTAGACAGGCTGGAGGGAGCGCCGTGACATCTGGTAGACTCAGAGCTTTGGGTAAGTATATTTTAACACCTAGATACAAATGAGCACTTAACCCCTGCAGTGCAGTGCAGGGGTAGACCCACTGCAAGGGCTATTATGGAGTACTACGGAGCCGGTGGGCGGAGCCTCGGGCCGCCCCGTCGTGATTGGACGGCGGCAGACCGTAGTGTGCGGCCGCCGGACACCTTACACCGGCGCCCGCAACTTCCCCACAAGGTCACCGCTGCCGCCCCCTGCGCTCTGCCGCCCCGAGGCCGGGCCTCGGTGGCCTTGTGGGAAATCCGGGCCTGTATGGAGTTCTTAATGCTGACTCCAATAGAAAGGTGTCCGAAAGCACAGTACACTAAAATATGGACACACTAGATACAATGAAGGCTGCATTCAGAGGTATAAAAAATATGCCTATGAGGCCTTGTTTAGACAGTGGGTTGCTTTTCAAAGCCTAGTAGAGTAGTGGCTGCCTGGCCTTCACTATGTGATACTGTTGCCTCCCGAATCATATTTTAATTATTTTTATCCCAAGCGCTTGATACACGGTTGCAGCATGACCCATTTATAGGGTTGTCACCTTTTCTTCAAGTGAAACCGGAACACTCTAGCTCCGCATGGCCATTTTCTGGGGGAGAATATACAGGAGAGAGCAAGAAGAGACAGCCAGGAGAGAGAGCGAGGGGAGACAGCCAGGAGAGGGAGTAAAAAGAGACAGCCAAGAGAGAGAGAGCAAGGAGAGACAGTATTACGAACCTGGTCTGGGAGACTGGATGGTTGAGGAGGCTTCCCTTGCACCTCGTGTCTAAAAGCCTTTGAGGATGGTGACAGAGGCCAGGCAGACACCGAGTGGCACGAGTGCCAGTAGTTATGAAACCGTGCAAGTAGAAGGGTAATCCAGAATTCAAAGTCGAGGCAAGCTGAGGTCAAAATCCAGGAGGTCAGTTGCAGTACCGAAGGAAGAGGCAGAAGAATAATCAAAACAGTCCAGGGTCAAAAAGGCAGGCGGCAGTCAAGGCAGGTAGTTGAGGCAGGAACGGGTCAAAATCCAGGCAACGGCAATCTAATATTCAAGACAGGAAACAGGAGACACAACACAGACAGGAGCTGATAAGACAATCCAGCAAGTAAGTGACAGGCTGGCTTGGTTTAAATAGGGAAGTGAACTAATCAATTATGTCACTTCCTGTGCGCCTTTGGCACATTTTTCTTAGAACACGCTCCATCTGCGCATCACTTCCTGTGCGCCTTTGGCACATTTTTCTTAGAACACGCTCCATCTGCGCATCACTTCCTGTGCGCCTTTGGCACATTTTTCTTAGAACACGCTCCATCTGCGCATCACTTCCTGTGCGCCTTTGGCACATTTTTCTTAGAACACGCTCCATCTGCGCATCACTTCCTGTGCGCCATCCTGCGCGTCTTTCTGTGGGAAGTGGTTGTTGTGCGCATGCGCGTATTCTTCTGCCTAGCGGTACTTGGCGCATGCGTGGAACGGGCATGGTGCTTACAGTTACCCCCTCCGATGGGGAGCCTCCGGATGCCCATTTGGGCACGATGAGGAGGAAATTTCTGCAGGAATTTCCGAATCAGGGCTGGAGCATGAACATTGGCAGCAGGTTCCCAGGAGTTCTCCTCCGGCCCATATCCCTTCCATTTGATGAGGAAACGCCGGGACGGACCCCTCCCACGACAATCCAATATGGCTTCCACCTCGTACTCTTCCGCACCATCGACTAGCAGGGGGGTCGGTGGCGCAGCACCCCGGTCACCGAAGGTGTTCGGTACCACAGGCTTCAGGAGGGCCACATGGAAGACTGGATGGATCTTATACGATGACGGCAGACAGAGCTCGTAGGCCACTGGATTGATGCGCCTAAGAACAGAAAAAGGGCCTATGAAACGAGGAGCCAGCTTCTTTGAAGGACAGGCGAGCTTCAAGTTGAGGGTGGACAACCACACCCTGTCCCCGGGCTGCAATTCCAGGTTGCCCCTCCGCCTTTGGTCAAAATACATCCTGGAAGCATCCTGGGCCTTCTGGAGGGTCCCTTTCAGCAGGTCAAGGTTGGAGTGGAGGGATTGGATCCTCTCCTGGATGGACGGGAGAGAAGTATTTGCAGGTAGGACGGGAGAGAAGGAGGGATGAAATCCAAAGTTGGCGAAGAACGGGGTTTGACCCGTGGCAGAATGTATTGCATTGTTGTATGCGAACTCCGCACATGGAAGTAGCGAAGCCCAATCATCTTGGGTGAAGGAGGAAAAGCAACGCAGATATTGCTCCAATGTTTGATTTGTCCGTTCGGTTTGGCCATTGGTTTCGGGATGATAGGCCGATGAGTACCGAGGCTCGATTCCCAGGGAAGAACACAATTCTATCCAGAATTTCGAGGTAAACTGGACCCCTCTATCAGAGACAATGTTGTCCGGAACTCCATGGAGACAGACAATCTCACGGATGAAAGTGCGGGCAGTTTCAGGAGCTGAGGGGGTACCCACCATGGGTACAAAATGGGCCATTTTAGTAAAACGATCCACCACAACGAAGATGGATGTGAAGGCATCAGAAGGGGGAAGATCGACTATGAAGTCCATGCTGAGCATCTCCCATGGACGGGATGGAATGGGAAGCGGTTGCAGCAACCCCCAGGGTTTTGTTCGCTCGGTTTTACTCCTGGCACAGATGGTACAAGACTTTACATAGGAGTGGCAATCCTGTCTCAGGGTAGGCCACCAAAAAGTCCTGCGGATCAGATCCAGAGTCTTGGTGGAACCGAAGTGACCAGCGAGACAGTTGTCATGACATACCCGAAAGACTTCACTTCTTAACTGTGGGGGTACAAATATGGCATGATCATGAAACAGTAATCCGTTATGTTCACGTAATTCCATTCCGGAAGGCAGGAGATCCGGGGTGGTTGCGTCTTTAAGTTTAGAGAGGAAATCTCCATGGACAAGGAGAAAGTTGTGCGCTGGAAGCACCGGGTCCGGGGAGGTTTGGATTTCAGACATGGGGTACATCCTAGAAAGAGCATCAGGTTTACCGTTCTTGGACCCTGGACGGTACGTGATGTGAAGCGTGAAGCGTGAGAAAAAGAGAGCCCAACGGGCTTGTCTGGGTCTAAGGCGTTTGGCTGAGCGTAAATATTCCAGGTTTTTGTGATCTGTATACACGAGGACCGGAAGGAGAGCTCCTTCAAGGAGGTAACGCCATTCCTCTAATGCCAGTTTTATGGCTAGTAGTTCTCGATCTCCGACATCATAGTTCCTCTCCGGAGGTGAGAGTTTACGAGAGAAGAAAGCCACAGGATGGAGGAGGTTGGTGTCAGCGGGGCGTTGCGAAAGCACTGCTCCTACAGCTGTTTCGGAAGCGTCTACTTCTAAGACAAAGGGCAACGTCGGTTCTGGGTGTCGTAGTATTGGAGCGGAAGTGAAGAGAGTCTTCAGGGTGACGAAGGCTTCCTGGGCCGTGGGAGACCAGACAAACCGAGCATCCTGTCGTGTGAGCTGCGTGATGGGTGCAATGATGGCAGAGAACCCCTTAATGAATCTCCTGTAGAAATTGGCAAATCCTACGAATCTTTGGGCGCCCTTGCGATCCTTGAGTACTGGCCAATCCAATACGGCCGTGACTTTTTTGGGATCCATAGCAATGCCTTTTGTAGAGATGATTAACCCCAAAAACTGGATGGAGTCCTTCTCGAACTCACATTTTTCTGGTTTGGCTATACGCCAAACCAGATGGATTCGTAGGCTGGACAGGACCTAATACAGCCACATTAGCCATAGCGGTCATTCTTCCTTCTAGCTGAAAGTATCCCTCTTGTAGCTCCTTCACAGCCTGAGCCACAGAGGCCACTTCCTGGCACAGGGACTCCACGGCGGAAGCACTCCCCTCAGTCTCAGACATGGCTGGATTGTACTATTACGAACCTGGTCTGGGAGACTGGATGGTTGAGGAGGCTTCCCTTGCACCTCGTGTCTAAAAGCCTTTGAGGATGGTGACAGAGGCCAGGCAGACACCGAGTGGCACGAGTGCCAGTAGTTATGAAACCGTGCAAGTAGAAGGGTAATCCAGAATTCAAAGTCGAGGCAAGCCGAGGTCAAAATCCAGGAGGTCAGTTGCAGTACCGAAGGAAGAGGCAGAAGAATAATCAAAACAGTCCAGGGTCAAAAAGGCAGGCGGCAGTCAAGGCAGGTAGTTGAGGCAGGAACGGGTCAAAATCCAGGCAACGGCAATCTAATATTCAAGACAGGAAACAGGAGACACAACACAGACAGGAGCTGATAAGACAATCCAGCAAGTAAGTGACAGGCTGGCTTGGTTTAAATAGGGAAGTGAACTAATCAATTATGTCACTTCCTGTGCGCCTTTGGGACATTTTTTCTTAGAACACGCTCCATCTGCGCATCACTTCCTGTGCGCCTTTGGCACATTTTTCTTAGAACACGCTCCATCTGCGCATCACTTCCTGTGCGCCATACTGCGCGTCTTTCTGTGGGAGGTGGTCGCTGTGCGCATGCGCGTATTCTTCTGCCTAGCGGTACTTGGCGCATGCGTGGAACGGGCATGGTGCTTACAGACAGCCAGGGGAGAGAGTGAGGAAAGACAGCCAGGAGAGAGACTGAGGTGAGACAGCCAGGAGAGTGAGTAAAAAGAGACAGCCAAGAGAGATAGAGCGAGGAGAGACAGCCAGGGGAGAGAGTGAAGAGAGACAGCCAGGAGAGGGAGCAAGGAGTGACAACCAGGGGAGAGAGCGAGGAGAGACAACCAGGGGAGATTAGAACACGCTCCATCTGCGCATCACTTCCTGTGCGCCTTTGGCACATTTTTCTTAGAACACGCTCCATCTGCGCATCACTTCCTGTGCGCCATACTGCGCGTCTTTCTGTGGGAGGTGGTCGCTGTGCGCATGCGCGTATTCTTCTGCCTAGCGGTACTTGGCGCATGCGTGGAACGGGCATGGTGCTTACAGACAGCCAGGGGAGAGAGTGAGGAAAGACAGCCAGGAGAGAGACTGAGGTGAGACAGCCAGGAGAGTGAGTAAAAAGAGACAGCCAAGAGAGATAGAGCGAGGAGAGACAGCCAGGGGAGAGAGTGAAGAGAGACAGCCAGGAGAGGGAGCAAGGAGTGACAACCAGGGGAGAGAGCGAGGAGAGACAACCAGGGGAGAGAGCGAGGAGAGACAACCAGGGAAGAGAGCGAGGAGAGACAAGCAGGGGAGAGAGAGGAGAGACAACCAGGGGAGGGAGCAAGGAGAGAAAGCTGGGAGAGAGTAGATACAGCCAGAAGAGAGGGCGACAAAAGACAGCCAGGGGAGAAAGGAGCAGAGGCAGCCAGGAGAAATAGCAAGGAGAGACATTCAGGAGAGAGAGAGTGAGAAGAGACAGTCAGGGAAAGGAGTAAGGGGAGACAGCCAGGAGAGAGAACCAGGTGAGAGAGTGAGGAGAGACAACCAGGGGAGAGAGTGAGGAGTGACATCTTGTGTCCCTGATTCAGGGCCATACACTGCAGAACTTGCTAAATAGGTCAACGCACAAAGTATCTGAAAAAGTCACAAATTGTGTGCTGAGATCCATGTTTTTTTAGCATGAGGTGGTACATTAGGGCAATAAGAAAAAAAAAAAACACTCACACTGGTTCCTCCTGCACCCCCCACAATCCTGGCTCTGAGTGTATAAATTTAGCATTGCACGTGCAGTAGAATCTAGTGTATGAGAGAGATTGGAAATGTTCAGAGCCTAGTCACAGTGGAGGTCTACACCCATACTGTACATGAAGCACGGCTGCATACGAGCAGGAACACCAGGACCCCATGGTTGCCCCTGTCCGGCTGACATTGTGACATCTTGTGTCCGGTTTCAACTGGACTGAAACCCGGACACAGCACATACAGGACTCAAAACCCGGACTGTCTGGGTGAATCCCGGACAGGTGGCAACCCTACCCATTTACCTCTATCGTTGACTTTGGTCACCGCCACTACCTGCCAAATGTGACATACTGTATAATTTTTGCAGCAGCAAAGTATACAGCACCATTCTCCTGCAATGCTAACATTGCAGCAGGCGGCTGGGGACTAGTGATGGGCTGAACAATCCCGTGTTCGGTTCGAATTCGAACTTCAGAATATAGAAAAAGTTTGAATTCGAACTCAAGCTCAATGCAAGTCTATGGGACCCGAACCTAAAGAATCAAATGTCCCCATTTTAACGAACACCACCCCCTAAAATTCCATACCAGACCCATGATCCGAGCACTGGCCTGGCAGGGCATGAAAGGGGGGGTACGGTACCCCTTTAATAAAGGGGCACCCAGATGTGCCCCCCTCTTGTGAATGAGTAAGGGGTACTTGTACCCTTACCCATTCACTGAAGGGTTACATTAAAGTTTTAAAAAAAGAGGTCAGACTTTCGAAAAAAATCAATTGCAAAAAACCCCAAAAGAAACATTTTTGACAAGTCTTTTAAAAAAACAAACAAAAAAACAAAAAAACAACCACCAAAAAATGGATCCACCGACGTAATCCAGGCTCAATCATAACATCCACCATTGTCCACGACGACGATGACTCAACGAAATAAAAAATAAAACCATAAAAAATAAATAGGAATAATAAAAAAAAAAACAACGCCCGCCGTCCCGTCCGATTGCAACGAACTCCAGCCGCACAATGGTATTTTGACAGATGCCAGCAAAATATAAACAATTGGGCGGAGCTGGCAGTGACAGCTAGCTCCACCAAACTGTTTACAGTTGTACGCCATCTGACAGACTTGGGCAAAGGTTCCTAACTAAATGGAAACAACAGTGTATTACACATGGACTTGAGGTGATTAACCCCTTCGTGGCGGGAGACGTACACTGTACGTCCTGCAACAAAGGGACCAAATGACTCGTCACGTACACTGTACGTGACGAGTTATTTGCTGCACTAGAAGGCTGGTAACCGCTGAGAATCAGCGGTTATCATTCATTAATGGATGCCTAAGGTACAGAGGCATCCATTAATGAAAGGGTTAACCTTTTTGAGACACCCGATACCTGAAGATCGGGTGTCTGAGAATCACAGCAGAGCCGGCAAACATGCCGTCTTTTGCCAGCATTCTGACAGCTCGTATAGATCGAGAGATATCTCTCTCAAGCTATACTGGCTTTTTTTTTTTCTTTCACTTTCAGGAATAGATACATAATGTATCTATTCCTGAAAGCAGAATGTTTCAGTTTGCTGATCGTTGTTGCAACAATCAGAAAACCTTTAGGCCACGTTCACATTGAGCGATTTATCGCGCGGTAATTCCCGCGATATCACGGCTATTTACCGCGTGATATCGCTCTCCAATGGGGCACAGGGTCCTGCTGTCGCGGGTCGTGCGTCGCTACAGCAGGACCCTTTTTGGAGCGGATTTTTCCGCGATTCTATGCTTGTCAATGCAAGCATTTGTGCGATATCGCGCAAAATGCAAATCGCGCGACAAACGCGCGATTTGCGAATCGCGCAGTGTGAATGGGGCCTCACTGACAGCTGAATCCTGAACGGCTGCAGGATCAGTGTCACTAACTTATTATCGGCTGTTCTGAAGTTTGAAGCAGCCTGATAATAAAAAAAGATAATAACAAAAAATTAATTTATCAAGCAGTAATAGTGAGATTAATTCACAATGACTGCCTGATATAATTAAATAAATAAAATACAATTTTTAAGTTTAAAAAAAAGTGAAAAGTGTAAAAAAATAAATAAATAGTGAAAAGTGTAAAAAAAATAAATAAATAAGTGTAAAAAATAAGTAAAAATAAGGGACAAATAAACGAATGTATTTATTGCATTTTTTTTTTAGCTGTGCTGGTTTTGTAAAAAAAAATACTACAAATCAAAACTGGGAAAAAAGTGTTTTTTTATGTTTTTTCCTCTTTTTTTTATATTTTATTTGTCCTTAGTGAGGCGTTAGACACACATATGTGATATAAATATATAGCCCTATCTGTCCTCTAAAAAACAATATATAATATGTGTGGGTGCACTTTGTAAGAAAGTATATTACTGACGTGAAAGAATCACACAGCAAAAATGTCAAAAGTGTGTCAGTCATTTACGAACAGAAACTAAAAACAAGCTCAGTCATGAAGGGGTTAAATTAATTATTGAGGAGGAGATACTCCAAATGAATGATCTAGAAAAATTAATTGATAATAGTCAACAAGATCTTGACCGATAGCAGGACATCTTTCAAATACAAAATGACATCCTCAAAAAAGACGTAGAAAAAGCCCAACAAATGCTGAGAAAAACTAAACAATCTAAATTTTTACAGCGCTGTAAATTCTTTATTCCGGTAGTTTATTGCCTGACATGCAGCTGAAAATCACAGCTGAGCGTCCACTGTCGTGACATGTTTCGCCCCGCCTACTTTCCCAGGGCTTCGTCAGAAAAAGCAGGGGGTGTCCACACAGAGTTTTTATTGTTGAACTCACATGGTTTAGATTTACTTGTTTTTATAATATTTGAAGAAACTATTTTTGAACTAGATAAGGTACTCCGACCCTCATTATTACTGGTCTTGATTTGATCTCCTTTAGATCATCTCTCCTTCTTTTTGATCTGATTTTACTTCCCCTCAGCCGCCCACCGAAACAAGGCCTGAAAGTGGCTTTTCTTTTCTATCCGTGTGGATAAGACCTTATTAGGTGTCTTACTGATCTGTAATCAGATTGGAGGCATATCATGTTTCACAATGTTACACTCACTAACGGACAGGAACCTCATTGTTCTAACCATGAGTTAGCTAACTTTATCGTATGCATAATATTGCTCTGCTGCTCGTAGTTTTGATACAAACAAACATTAAGG
>NW_017306384.1:0-10545 GCF_000935625.1 Nanorana parkeri | reverse complement strand
AACAAAACAAACAAAAAGGGAAACCTACAGCCCCCCCCCCCCCTTTATTTTAGATATACTTGATATGTTAAAAGAGAATCTAACTCAAGGGTAGGCAACCTTGACACTCCAGCTGTGGTGAAACTATAATTTCCATGATTATTCAGCCATGGGGAGTCATGCATTTGGCACTGAGAGTCTTGCAATGCATCATGGGAGTTGTAGTTCCTCAATAGCTGGAGTTCTGAGGTTGCCCACCCCAATCTAAACCTTTTTTTTTTCATTTTTATATGGTAAAGCTCCTGTCGGGTTTTTTTATTTGTTGTGTCTTGTTAAAGAGACCCTGTCTCTCTCTTTCTCTTATTCTTTTTCCTTAGCCACAGTAAAGGTTGCCACTTATTTTCATCCATTTCATTGTTGCCATCCCTAGAGGCCAAAGAAACCTCTGCTGGGCACCGACATCTTCTTTTCTGACTTCTGTGGCGCCCAACAGATATTGAACTGACTGCTCTATGTTGTCCTACATATGCACAATAAACAGCATGTCATGAGTGCGCTCCCAGCAATGGCGGCGTGCAAACTGAAATGGTGACATAGTCTGTGACTGTTCCCCCCCAAAAAAAGCAGCTGTGGCTCCTTTATATGCGAAAAAGCCTACCATTACCGTGACAGGCTGTCTATGCGCGCACCTGCACTGTGTCTTGGATCTATCAGACCAACTTTTGTGAAGCCGTGGTGGGAGCCGCAGAGTAGGGAATATGACCTCTCATGGGGTAGGGGAAGTGCGAGCGATCTAGGGAATGGACCTAGGTTCCTCCTCCGGCTCAGTGCCGGCCAAGGACATGACATGACACTTTCCAGAAGTACAACTGAACTCAAAACTTTTATTTGTAGTTTTGGATAGAGTGGAGAGGGATTACATCACCTGTCAGGTTTTATTGCTGTCTGTGTCCCCGTTAGGGAGATTTACCCTCTCTATTTGTCTTGGTGACCATTGAAAGAAAATCAAAAGCTTCAGATTGTCACCAAAACAGGAATAGATGGAAAATCTTCCATTCAGGACACTCGTTCTGGTGACCCTGTTGACCACCAGGGATTTTCCTCTATCTGGAGGGGTTTCTCCTCACTTACAGTTGGGTATGTTGGACAGGCAGTGAAGGAAAATCTCCCCAATGAGAAACAAATGCCAAAAAAAGCTGATGGGGGTTATAACCTTCCTATACTCTATCCAAAACTAAAAAAAGTTTCCGTTTCAGTTCTAATTATAGTTCTAATTATTCTAAACTGTCCATTAAAAAATAATTTTCTTAGTGACAGGTTCTTCTAAAGGAGATTTCCCTTCCATTCCTGTTCTGGAGACAGTGAAAATTGGGAGTGAGGGGAAGAGCTCCTTTTGTGTTTACAGGAACTCAGGTTTGGACTGGGTTCAGTCTGAAACTGAGCTCATCCCTGCAAGAGAATTGGTAATTAAATGCTATATTGGCCTCAACGCACTCACAACAGATTACCTGACCCCCCACATTGCTGATCTTTTGCTTGCAGAGTAGTTATTTATTTGGGAGAGAGGGTTACGTCACAGGACACTCATGTTTTTGATTTGCGCCCAAGCAAACAAACACACATCATATGTGTTATCATACATGCTGATGCAAAGCAATAGTGTGAACTGGCCCTTACTGAACTGGTGCCCAGGATATTAGAGTTATAGTTCTGCATAGTATGGGATCAAATTGTCAAGGTTCATGAACACTGAGAAGTTATAAGTTTGTATTTTCTTTTAATATACGTCTAATTTGAACTTGGCTCACAATTTCATAGCTGTGATCAGATTAGAGGTCATGTGTGAACATTTTTTTCACTATCTTATTGAAACAGACAGAAAACTTGCAATTCCAACCACAGTTTAGCCAACATGATTGTGTACAAAGGATTGCTGTAATACTATCCACATAATGTTGACAAGCATAAAAAGCTAAAGCTGAACTCTGGGGAAGAAAAACCTGAATGAATGAATAAGGTGATATACTTACCTTATACCTTGCCCCCGCAGGCTTCCTCCTCTCCCTTCAACCAATCCCCCCAAAGCTGCTCCTTCTTGCTGCCTGACCAGTGGCAAGCTTCTAAAATCATCCCATACAATGCAGGAGCAGAGTCCTCCATTATACATGAAGGAACCAAGAGCCCATCCACAACCAAGGACATCAAAGGAGGATCAAGAGGAGGGAGAAATAAGGTAACTATATCACCTCATTCATAATCACATAGACAAAACAAGCAGCTAACACTTGCAGTGTGGAGGGGGGGTGGGTGTAATAGATCCAGGATACGTACTTCTTTGGCGTCTCGGACATGGAGGGTAACTCCGCTCACTGTCCGCTGATATCACGCCGCTCCGCCCCCCTCCTTGGCTTAAGCCACGAAAATTCACTTGTCCAGTGTTCCTGTAATGGATGTGGCGGCTGGAGTTCTGAGTAGCCCTGCTCTCCTTCCTGCCTCTGAATAGGCTCATTAGCCTCCTACCTCAACCCTCCAAATACTTTTGTTTACTCAAGCCTGCTGTGACTCCTAGTGCACCAAGACTGCAAGCCAGACACTGCACTTCAGCTTCCACAGCCACAGTCTGGAGGATTCACCATAGCAGCCTTAATGCAACTAACAGCAAGTATTCAATGCCACAGCTGATGATATGCACACAATCATAATGCCTTTAAACCTGTGCTGTTAATCCAGCAATACACTTGCCCTCTGCTGCTACAAGCTATTTAAAGCTATTGCTAAATCTTGTGATGTGAAGTCAACATTACACCTGACTACTACTACTCATTAGACATGTGCACTGCCAAAAAATTCATTTCGTTTCGTTTTAAATTCGGATTTGTGTTATTTCGTTTTTCAGGATTCGGGTGTGAAAGTGAATTCGGATTCGGAATTCGGATTCGGACGAAATTCGGTAGCGTTAGTACGAACGTTCGTTTCGTTTTCTGTTCTTATTCGTTTCTTATTCGTTTCTTATTCGTTTGCAGCAAAAGTGACATTTGAGGGGGAAAAAATATTTTTCTCCTTCTCTAATGTCACTTTGCTCCAACGAACGAAACGAATAAGAAACGAATAAGAACAGAAAACGAAACGAACGTTCGTGCGAACGCTACCGAAATTTCGGAAATGGAAATTCGGATTCGTTTGCATTCGTTATGTCTGTAATTCGGAATTCGGATACATCCGAATGTCCGAATTTACGAAAATTCGTCCGAATTTCGATTCGGAACGAAACGAATCGCACGTCTACTACTCATCAACTTCAAACATTCACCTTGTGATGTGAGGATACCATTACAACTGTTTCTTTACATATTGCTTTCAATCCTGGTATGTGAAGTGAACATTGGATTTATGTCAACAGTGAGATGCTCATTCAGTATACATTTAATGAATTCGCTTGTGATGTGATGCAAACATTACTGCTGAGATAACCTTATTTATAGAGACTGTCATTACCATGAAGTAAAAGTTTTGTTTAAGAGACTTCCGCAGCTGAGTTCCATCATTTATCATAAGAGGTATTACAGTGAGTAGGGGTACCCAAGGCAAGGGTAAACTTTTTTTCTTAAGCACTAAAGGACATCTATTTTCTTTTTTCTTTAATATATATTTTAAAAAAAAGTTTTTAACCCAATCTAAAATATTTATCAATGTGTGTTGTAGCATGACCTATTAAAGTCAATCAACCGGCCTCCCCTCCATTCATGGGGTGTCCTGTGCAGAGTTATGCAGGGAGAACCCCACAGCTTCCACACCATGAGCAGTATTTTATGAATGAGTCAGAAAATACAGCAGTATAAAGTGTTGTATCTGTTGGATGGTGGATAGTGGGATCTACTCTCATTTATAGATCATCCCTTGTGTATAGGGGATACCTTTCTGATTTCAACCTCTAGAGAAAGGATGTCATTGTGACCTCAGTGAGATCTTGGGACTCATCTATTACAATATCTAGGAGATCCATAACATACCCGCACACTTCCAGCTGCCATTTCTGAACCACAGACTTTTTGATTTCAGACACCTTTCACTCTATACACTGTTTGCATTCCATTCATGTTATTCTCAACATTGTGTATATACAGTATGTAACAATATAAAACTAATCACACAAGCAAATATTCTATTCAACTTACAACACCAAAGGTGAATGAAGTGACAGTGAAACAAATGTAATTTTTTTAATGTGTTGACAATTAAAGGAATGTCCCATCTCAACCTCTTTGGAACCAATACCCCCTATCAAACGTGACTACATCCCACCAGAGTGTTAACTTTTGTTCAATTTTGTGTTTTAATTCCTTGGAGATGATATCTGTATTGTCAATGGAAGGGATTTACACAGTAGAAAAGCAAACATTTCCCAGCACACTCACAAGCCAGCCTGCAAAAAAAAAAACAACCCTGTCTAACTAATAGGGTTCAAACAGAGGTTTTAGTTGCACAACTTTTGCAAAGTATGTGTAATCCATGCTGCCTTGTCAAGACCTCTCTGAGTAGTGTGGTCCTACCTCTAATCTATGAGAGTGCACAGCAGTTCAGGCGCATTTAAATAATATGGGCTTGCAAGCCCCTTTTTATAGGGTTTTGGAACAAAATACTAAGGCCCCGTTCACACCTGGGCGTTTTGTAGCGCGTTCGTACGCTCTGCAAAACGCTCATACACTGAAATCCCATTGTTTCCTATGGGTATGGTTCACACCTGGGCGTATTTCAGGCCGTCTGAACACGCAAAAAATGGCCTATGCCCAAAGAAGTACTGGAGCTTCTTTGGGGCGTTTTTGTCGCGCGTTTCCATTGGGACACAGCCAAGTAGCCCTCGGAAACGCGTGTTTGTCGCACGTTTTTTTTTACCGCAAATCGCATATTCGATACACCTAGGTGTGAACCCAGCCTTAGATGTGTTACCTTGAATTATTTCAAAAAAACAATAATAATTCTCATATTTAAGCAATATGATGGGATCATCTGGTTGAGTAATATGATTTCATATTTCATATGCCCGGAGTTCATTTTTAAAAGCAATTTACCTTAACACTCTGTCGCATAAAAAAGTCCTCCCATGCATTCAGATCTTATACATAATTGTAGATCCCATTTCTACAACTTTAACATAAATGAGTCTCTGTAGAGCAAGCTTTTCTGCTGAGGCTGCTGTGAGCTGCAGGGCGCTTAACCTCCAGTGAGAAATGTGCTAATCAACTCTCCTGCTGCCTTTACAAAGAAAGGCCCAGAGTATGCAGATCACACACGGCAACCAACAAAAATGGGAAATTTGTAAAGGAAGGAATTTGTAGTGGAAAAGAAAAATAAATACTTCAAATGTTCAATGTTTGTTTTGTAAGTATTTCATATAAAAAAAAAGGCAAATAAAAAATGAGAGACTGAAAAGTGCGCAGGAAGCACGGGTCACCCTGTTCAGGGCTTCTGCTTTTCATCCACATGTAGCTGTCGTGTATCTGACCACCCACTGCTTAAAGGACAACTCCACCTTTACCTTAAACTGTTGCTGAACCACTATTCTGGCCTCCACAAGTGGATTTGTTATCTGGTGAATGCTGCGCTGTGATGAAGTGAGGTGAATAGAAACAGAATCTTTTTTCTTATTTTATTTCTTAAATGTATTTTTATTGGATTTTTTTATATGCAAGAAGAAAACCAAATGCAGAGCAATGCGTGTAAAATCACCTGGTCTATAACCTTGACCAGGGGTATCATCTTAGGTAAGTTACTTAAGAAAAAAAGCAAAATCGCATACACACCAAAAAAAGCAAACAACCCAACTCCCCCCTAACACAGAGAACTGCATGTTCAAAAAAAAAAATTGATTAGATGCATATATATGCACTTACAAAAGCTTTTTTAATGCATATAAATGCATCTAATCGCACATAGTGTGAATGAAGCCTTTGATTTGTGGGAGGGTTAGGGGCAAGTAAAGGATTGGGGTAGGGTAGTGATTTTCTTTTGTTTAACATTTAATTACTATTTGTTTTTGACACTGAAATCCCTGCAGTGAAGTTTATAGTTCCAGGCATATCGTGCTTAAAGTGGACCTTTACCCCTTTGGCCTAAAAATAAATCAAGCGTGCAGCTCTGCCTGCTGATATGAAATCATCTTACATTCGTTCGTTAAACAAACACATTTTTATTTTACTTAAAAATTCAGTAATGTGCCCAAGCGTTGCATCCTGGGAAGGTTATATCAGCAGAGCATTGCCGGGAAATTTCATCTGTAATCTCACAAGATCTCTGGGAAAGGCATTTTCCTCCCCTGAGATGATGTGCATGGTCACATGTCCTAGTCACATGTGCCAGACTTTCAGGAAGTAAAGAGAGATATAGCAATCTGCCCTTAGTAAAAATGGCCACTGTGAGAAGAATGGAGAAGAAAAGAGAAATAAGGAATGCAGGGAATACAAAGTCTGCAATTACCTAGAACTCTGTGTTTGTAGATTGTAATTACTGAACATTTCTAAAGATGTGTTTGTTGTTATTGTGAAGATCTGGGTAAAGTTCATCTTTAATTCCAGTGTACCATTCTCAATAAGCTGCTTACACATGAGGCATTGAGTGATGATATGATACGAGGGGAGCTGTCAGAGATAGACAAAGATACCCTTTTGAGAAATTGGCCATTCCCAGGATTTGAACTATAAACTTACTTTAATAACTTTAGAGAAACCTCCCAACATTGTGAAACAAGAAAGAGGGACACCTTCCAACACAATATATTTAGGCAATGGACACCCCGAGCTGCGCCCCCAGTTATGCCAACCTTTAGAAATTTATAGGCCAAAAAGGATTGTTTAATACCAGAAATTTTTTTTTCGTAATGATTTTTCCTTTATATTGACTTTTCCAAACAGAAAAGATAATTAAGAGATAAGATAAAGATTTTAGTGCAGAATAAAGCCGGGTACACACTATCAAATGTTTTTTGTTCAACCAGCGGGCTGAACTCTGGATGCTATCAGAACACCCAAACGGTGCTTGCAGCTGATTGGTTGAAAGCAGAGTTTGGCCAAAGAATACCAAACACGTTCCTTCGACAAAAGTCAATCTAATGATCGACTTCTGTCGAGGGAATCGGGTCACCAAGGGACCGAATTTAGTCCATTCCTGCTGAATGAGCCAATATTCGATTCGTGTGTACCCAACTAATCACTTTTGTTAGTTAAGTTGAACCTTTACATAGATATCTGTACATCAGGGATTTGGTTTTTAAAAGAGGGACTGTCCCTCCAAATGAGAGACAGTTGGGAGATTTGCTTTAGACAAAACACACACACAGCTTACTAGCACCTCCCCACCTTGACAAAATGCACAGGAAGTTGATTCTGGCATCTTACACAAATCACATCTGTTAGGTTCCTGGACCTATACTGGCACCCGGATGTTCTCACGCAGTCATGAAGTCTGAATCTATTGTTACTTGATCGATTTGCAGGGCCTTGAACTCCTCTACATATTGCCCTCACGGTGGTAGCACTTGAACGGATGAAGGTGTTATGTGGCTTGCAGTGGACCGCGGGCCGTCTCATGTCTCTGTTACAGTTAACCTGCCTGTTTGTCACGTGCTTCAGCTGAAAACTTCTCCAGGCTCTTCCTGGGGGTGGATGCTGGCTGAGACTCAGCGCAACCCCACATACCAGAAGAAAGAAGAATTGTGCAAACATTCTGAAAGACAAAACCTGAAAAAGAAAACCAAAGAAAATATTATGTACTTTGTGTTTTTTTATAAGACGCCAAAAACCAAATGAAAGAAAAATTCTACATAATCATCATTCTGCCTTCCTGTCTATAAAGATATTTGATCAAAGACATCAGCCGGGTTCCCTGGTGATGTTGTTTAAATTTCAGAATCTGGTGATAGAGAATTGTCATGCAAGGGTCATCTTGTTCCAGGCGGGCTACCCTGGCAAGATAACATTCTCATGCTGACGGCATGTAGGCTGGTAGGGTTCGGGAGCGGAGAATTCACTTTACCGGATAGGCAGGCTGTATACCAGGATACATTTTCACACGGATTCCCTCCAAATCCATATGAGACCCGTAGAAAGGACAAGAGTCTGGTATGGATTTGAAGGGGGGGGCGACAATATTATTTTGCCTACGGTTCACCTCCAAATTTACACCAGACCTTCATCCAGCATAAGATCTGATATGAATTTTAGGAGGGACTCCACATCATTTTTTTTACAAACCAAAAAATGAAGCCAGTCATTTAGTGGCGCATTTTATATTTCTTTCTAAATGTCACTTTTGCAGGAGTACATCGTACAGGTGCAACACTTCTCCTGCAGGTTTAAGGCACCCCCCTAATCATGTTAATAAAAGAAGAACTCCGGGCAGTAACCAAATTAACCCTTGCAATGGGGCTGCCCACTTAAGTGCTTGTTTTAGTCTAGGATTTAAAATAAAAAAGATATACTCACCTGATCTTCGGACCCACCTGGCTGCTAGATCAGTCCCTGCAGCCTGTACCAGGATCAGGTGAGTGTATTTTTTTTATCTTGGACCCTAGACCAAAATGAGCACTTATCCCTTACGGTACTGGAAGTAGCCCCACTGCAAGGGTTAATTTGTCATTTGCCTGGAGTTCTGTGTATTTTTGTTGTAGCTCTGTAAAGAAAACTTTGGGGGGGAAAACTATTAACTCTTGAGGTGGGGCTACCCTCACACTGCAAGGGTTATGTGCTAATTTGTGCCTAGGTGCTAAAAAACAGTTATACTCACCAGACCATCCAAGCTGCCTTGTTCTTGTCTGGAACATCTCTCCCCCTCTGCTGCAGATCCTGGTGTCATCATGCTCTATACACTGTGCATAGACAGTGTATAGATGTGAGGATGCCAGGAGCAGTCCATCTTTGCAGTGGAGGAGGAGACACACTTCCGTGATCACAGAGGCAGGGAGCCGGCTCGGATAGTCTGGTGAGTACAACTTTTTTTAAGCAAAACAAGCACTTGCTAGGGTTAATAACTTTTCTAACTGGAGTTCTTCTTTAAGCATTATTAAAAAATTATAAATTCTTGCATTGGTCCTCAATGGCAGTGCCCAGCTCCCTATGCCCTTTTGATAATAAAAACTGGAAAACTGGCCGTGAAGAAGGGCAGAAAAAAAATTACAAGATCCTGCTCCCATAGACTTTAATGGGGTTCACTGCAAACGTCCGGCGAACTGAACTTTGCTCGGTTCACTCATTACTACTTAAAGTGACACTAAACTTGGAGTTTAATCTTAAAAATGCATTTAAGTACCTTAACTATTAACAAAAATTTTTCTTATTTGTGTATCATTCGGCTGCAGTTCCTCAAATCATCTCTGAGGTGGTGCTGACATTTTGGCAAGGTCGGATTTCTCAAAAAGAGGGGCGACAGGTTCGTCTGAGTAGAAGGGAGTTTTTTTATTTTTTTTAAATGAGATACAAGAATCCCCAGAGGAAGGACTTTTGGATGAGATGAAACAATATATATGCTGTATATGTACATATACAATATTTATGGTCCTAGGTTTAATAGTATTCATTTTTAATATGCAATGTATTGGAATAAATGTATAATTGTAATTGAAGATTTGGCTTTAAGTGAGTTACATTTTGAGAAGCTTGGCATCCACATGTACAATATATATTTTCATTAAGTAGTGAATAGTTTCTAATTGATACAAGTTATGATATTGTGAAGTTTATAATTCATATTTATGATTTGACTCACTACTGGTGGAACACTTTGTATCATGTATTATCTGCTGTTATAATCTAATTTATACTGAGGATGAGCATCTGTTACATATTTATACTTGAGCATGTGTCTTTTGGGCAATGTCAAATTGAATATCTCATATGTTTTGTATAATCAATGATTGGCAGATACATATACTGTATATACTGTACCTTCGTTCCTGTGGATCGCTTCATTTCTACAATTAAACCCGTATATGGTAAAATGAATTAGAGTGAAGCAGACCAGAGGAGGGATGGGGCGGCATGTTTCGGAGCTAATAAAATTGATTTTACTGGAGTGATGGCATCAGTGCGCGGCTGTTTGGGATTAAAGAATTTTATACATTTGAAGTGCGCACAAGCTTGTTGGGCGAGCATCTGATATCTCTTCTGCAAGGGGCGTTTTAAAATACAGGGAAGGTGTATTGTCCTTGTTTACCTATAGTTTTAGTAACTGTTGATGCTGCCAGTAGATTCCATGGGGGGAATTTATCAAAACTGGAGCAAACAGAATCTGGAGCAGTTGCCCAGGTCAACCAATCAGCATCTCTCTTCAGTTTGCTCAGGTAAGATTTAAAAATGAGAAAGAGAAGCTGATTGGCTGCAGTACAAATCTGCTCCACATTTTGTCTGCTCAAGTTTTGATAAATTCCCCTCAATATCTTTCCATTTCTTGGCCCATTTGTAATGGGCCAAGCTGTCCAGCAAAAGCCATTACTGGGGCTGGAGGAAACCATTAAACCACGGGCTGGGGAATTTGAAAGCACGTAGGAATCAGATACAGATATGTGTCTGCATGTAT
>NW_017306383.1:2232098-2313884 GCF_000935625.1 Nanorana parkeri | reverse complement strand
ATATAACTAATCTAATACTCCCTGAAGACCTCTGATTCCCCTGATCTAATGCCATACAATATGATTACCTAGAAAACTGTAACCACCCCATACATATGTATCAAGATGTACCTGCATAATACTGCTACATGTTCTTCTATTGAGATAATGGTCTGCGCACCATGTTGTGTAATGTTTCATTCTGTTGGATGTACTGTGTGTTAAAATAATAAAAACATTTATATGGAAAAAAAAAAAGTATTTTCAAAATAGAAAAATGCAACTGGATTTGTTTATACATCAGCTTCCTGTAATTTCGCTTTTATCAGGACATAGACTAGGGGAAGGAGGCCCAGCATAACAGCAATTAGACTACTGTAGTGCCTATTGCTATCAGTCTAACACAGAGAACATGATGGCAGTAAGGGGAAGCAGAGTGGGCAAAGCGATGACACATCATTATGCATTCAGAAGATTTGAGTATGTCCTGGACCAAGCTGTGCTGTTGTTAACATGGAGGTCAAAGCTGAGCATGATGAAACCTTGTTGTCTAGAAAAACAATTTGTCTATATATTTTTAATTGTCTGATTACTGCCTGAAGTTCAGCTTTGATTTACAGCCTTTCTATGGTTTTCTAGTTTATCTAAATATCAGCAAACTGTAAAATATGGCATTATTTTAATGGAGGGGTTTTAAAATGAGTTCCAGTCTATAATGGAAAGTCTTCAAGTGTGTTGGTGGGTCATCTTATTTGAACAATATGATGAGGAAAATTAAAATTATTCCTATAGGGAGCTTAATTAATTCTAGCCTCCCTTAGGTTATGTGTGAACATGGCCTAATATAAGCTTAGATGTTAATGACCTAACAATAGGGGTTTAATGGAATGCTATTTGTGGACTCCCCTTGAGCACAGATGGAAAAAAAATATGACATTCAAAACACTTTATTTTGGCACACGTAACTATAGCATAAAGTACACAACAAACATTAGAATTCGGCTTGAAATTATGTTTGTATGTTCCAACTATATATACAAACAACCAATACTACTTTTATTTTTAAATAGGCAAAAAGAATGACTGCTCTCTGTAATACCTTACTTTTTTTACATGAATTTGTTTTTTCATCAGTTATTTTCTGAAGCTATAGAATTATTAGCTATATAATTTTAACATTGTACCTTAAAGTGTGGTTCCACTTTTGCAGTAAATTTTGAGAAAACCACATTATGAGTTTTTACATGTTCCGAAACACACAGCATACGTAAAAATTATTTTAAAACCATTAAAAACATTACAGCATTTCTTAGCATTCAGATCTTTTTTGGTGAAGATTTCGGATCCAATCAGCAGGGATCTCCAGTGACATCATTTACCATAAATGGACTTTCCCATTTGTAGTAAATGCTGAAGAGAGAGAGAGAGCTCCTTCCCCTCTGTCATCAGCGATCCACGATCATTTTGGTATGTCAGTGTTGACAGGGAGAGAGAGAGAGAGAGGGGGGAAGGGGCGGGGACACGGGGGCGTGCGGGTGTCCCCCCCACACTCTCATGCTGTTTTAAGGACTTACCTTAAATGATGCCTCTTGATCCGATCATCTTCTTCTTTCCAGTAGTTTTATATGGACTCCCTCCAGCGCTGGTGCTGGACTTTGATCCAGTGCTGACTGTGTCCCACAGTGTTGTCGGGCTGCATGCATTGACTTGCCCTGTATCTCTCCTCTTCTCTCGGCTGAAGATCTCTACTGCGCATGTGCCTGCCCCATGACCCTTCACGGCTGCTTGCAAATCTTCAGATCTTCAGACGGGAGCGAGCAGCAGAAACAAGAGGTAAGTGATAACCTCTTTGGTAACTTTTTAAAAAAATGTTTTTGCATATAGCTATTGCTTGTAGCAGTGGATATATGCAAACCATTGTTTAATTGTACTTGTTTAATTGTAAGCTAAGCCATTACTGATAAATCTGTAGTTGCATCTATTGTGGAACAATTAATCCTTACATTTTATGCCCAGCTATAATGTTTTTCCTCAATTGTGGATCTATGTGGGATATAAGGGGGAATGATTAGAACCCCTTTCAGATTTTTACTCCTATCTGGGGCTCTGATAGAGAGGTTTCCTCTCACTTCATATCCTGCTCACACAATGCTTTTTTTAAATAGAGTATGGGAAAATAACCCGTTAGATTTTAATTTCTGTGTGTATTGCCATTGCAGATTTTCTCTCATTTTCTGTCTGGTGAAACTGCTGTCAGGACAAAGTGAGGGTAAATCCTTTCTAATGGAACACTGGATAGTAGTAAAATGTGACAGGTGTTCAGCACCTTCCTTCCCTCCTTCCTTCCTTCCTTCCTTCCGCTACATCCAAAACTAGAAAAAATATTTGTGGCTTGACATAGAAGGTTCACAATAGAAGCAGTGGAGTTGTGGATTCTGCACTTTTAGGAATTAAACATTTAGCACATTTCTTATGAATTTATTTTAAGAAGCCATTGGGTCCACACAATTTTCTATTTTTTAGATCAACAGTGATCTATTAAGTTTTATCTTTGGTAATAAATGTATTTTAAGCAACCTGCACTATTTTGCAGAAGGTTATAATTTATTTCTATCTCATAGCCTAATACTTAGTGGCTATCTGTATTATTTCTACCAGAACAGAATTAAGTAACCCCAGTTTGTTTATCACACTAATACATTAACCTAGAAGCATTATAGATTTTTACGTTCTAGATAAATTCTATACCTAGCCATCCTATGCCTAGTCTTGTGTTACAGATTTAAAGTGAACTGGTCACTTAAACCACTATGGCAAAGTAACAGGTCCTCTTGATAGCCCACGTATTCTGCTGCTTATACTTACTTTCTCTCCACCCACCACAACTTCATTGGCTTGCTAGAGCCCTTAAGAAGTCCGGTGTCAGTCTGCCAAAGATTACAATGAGCTAAGGAGTGTTCCCCTGGCCCCTGGTGAGAGTGCTAGGGCCTGGTGACCAGCCAATCAGACACAGAATAAATGGAGGAGCCAAGTCCCGGACCAGAAATTTCAGAAGGTATTTCACTGGGCTCCAACTGGTCAACCAAGCAAAGTGGGAATGTGAGTGGGGTCAGATGAATCTATTACTGTACCAACTGCCCCCTATAATAATGCTTTAAATGCAGCCTATTTTATAGTCAAGAATATTTATCATCAAGAATAGATGACTGATATTAAAACATTGCAGATACAGTATCGGTATGACTGAATTATTAAAGCATCATGTGGGTCTTTTTAAGCATATATAACATTTGTGAAAGAGGAAAACAACACAGAATATGGTTAAACCAAGCTAACTGGACCGTTTCCGATGATATTCTAAGTGAAAGAAGAGCTGAGCTAGCTTAAACTGTCCAACCTTGTGTAGACATCATTAAGAGTCAAGCAGAATGGAAATGCCTATATTTAAAAATATTTGGAATATACTGGCAAAAGATGATTAAATTAAACGTATTAAAAGTTTCTGTTTTATCTGTATTCCCTTACTAGTCATAGTAGGTGTTAGTAGAGGTGAGCAGCCCTATGTGGGGTACAATAAAATGTAAATCTCCCACCAACACTATTGGATCTTGAGAGGAAAATCCTAGTTGATCAAGGGTAGCACTTAGAGCATCATAAATTCTTTTAACCCCTTCATGACTGAGCTTGTTTTTAGTTTCTGTTCGTAAATGACTGACACACTTTTGACATTTTTGCTGTGTGATTCTTCCACGTCAGTAATATACTTTCTTACAAAGTGCACCCACACATATTATATATTGTTTTTTAGAGGACAGATAGGGCTACATATTTATATTACATATGTGGGTCTAACGCCTCACTTAGGACAAATAAAATATTAAAAAAAGAGGAAAAAACGTTAAAAAAACACGTTTTTCTCAGTTTTGATTTGTAGTATTTTTTACAAAACCAGCACAGATTAAAAAAAATGCAATAGATGCATACATTTATTTGTCCTTTTATTTTTTAACACTTTTTTTTCTTTACACTTTTCACTATTTTTTTTATACTTTTCACTATTTTTTTAAAACTTTTAAAATTTGTATTTTATTTATTTAATTATATCAAGCAGTCATTGTGAATTAATATCACTATTACTGCTTGATAAATTAATACATTTTTGGTTATTATTAGGCTGTTTCAAACTTCAGAACAGCCAATAATAAGTTAGTGACACTGATCCTGCAGCAGTTCAGGATTCAGCTGTCACTAAAGGTTTTCTGAACGTTCCAACAACCATCAGAAAACTGAAACATTTTTCTTTCAGGAATAGATACATTATGTATCTATTCCTGAAAGTGAAAAAAAAGCCAGTATACGATCTTAGAGAGATATCTCTAGATCTATACAAGCTGTCAGAATGCCGGCTTTTGCCGGCATGTTTGCCCGTCCTGCTTTGACTCTCAGACACCCGGTATTAAGGTATCAGGTGTCTGAAAAAGGTTAACCCTTTCATTAATGAATGCCTCTATACTGAGGCATCCATTAATGAATGGTAACCGCTGATTCTCAGCGGTTACCAGCCCTCTAATGCAGCAAATAACTCGTCACGTACAGTGTACGTGACGAGTCATTTGGTCCCTTTGTGGCGGGGCGTACAGTGTACGTCTCCCATCACGAAGGGGTTAAACTAATGATGGCCACACAGATGGCTGAATTAGACTCAGGTGTTTTTCCTGAAACTAGGATCGTACATTTGTTTCTGCTTTAAGAATATATTTGCTATATTACATGTTCCCCCTACTACCTCTTTTTGTTTATTTAAATTTATAAAGAGCCATTCGATTGTGTGTCATTTTATTGCATACAAAGAACATGGTGCTGATTTATTAAAGGTAAATAGGATGTTACTTTTCAAGAGGATTTTCACTGTGCAGGAGAGGTTTCCCTTAGCTTGATGAATGTGGGGACATTTTACATTGCAAAGAATACTCAATAATGTACAAGGAATATAAAAAAAAAACTTTTATTTTGCTTGCACATGATTGGATGATGGAAGTCAGCAGAACTTTGTCTCATTCACTAGGGCAACTTCCCATGCAAAGTGTAAATTCCCTTGCAACGTGAACAGCCTATTTGCCTTTAGTAAATCAACTGCTGTTTCTTAAAGTAGACTTGTGGCTAGACTATAGACATGGTTTTGGCATATTCTTAACTAGCAATAAAAGAGCTTTAAAGCAATCCCTCATTGACTTATGCATGTAGTGGGAAGTAATTCATCATTAACCACTTCCCGGCCGGCCGTTGTAAAAAAAAAGGCCGGCCAAGAGCTCTCTAGATCTGAGTGGGCGTCTTAAGACGTCCGTGCGGTGCGCGGGAGCGGGAAAGACCTAAACATACAAGCGATCCGCCGGCTATAGAGGTCCGCGGCTCCCCCCTCCTGCTGTCACGCTGGTACCGGGCTCCGCTGTGCCCAGTGCGAGCCCGGGACCAGCATAGTGCCTCTCGGACAGGGGATCAGAGGGAGATCGGTACACAAACTCACTCCTGTCCCCTCTCCGCTGTCAGAATGCGGAAGTGATATATATTACATCACTTCCACATTCTTGTGTCACTCTCCAGCTTCAGAAGCTGGAAAGAAGCGGATGAAGCAGATCTCTGCTTCATCAACTTCTTCAGAGGGGTCCTAGGTGACATTAGGGGTCTTGGAGACCCCTGATGTCTCCATAAAGAGGACCTGTCACATCTTTTGCTATCACATAGAGGGGTTTCTTACCCCCTATGTGATAGCAATAAAGTTAAGTGGAAAAAAAAAATAGGAAAAAAAAATTAAAGTTCCCTTACCCAAAAAATTAAAAGTTACACATAAAAAAGAATTTTAAAAAACACAAATAACACTAAATTGATGAGCGGTAAAAGCTTTTAAAGCGTCGCAAAATTCCAATTTTGAGTATAGTATGTTATTGCAATTTCACAGGCTCACGCAATTTTAATGCTTGACATGTTTGGTGTCTATTTACCCTACGTGACCCCGTCTTTTATATTTTACCAAAAAAATGGGTAAGAATAAATGTTTTGTAACATAACTTAGGGAAAACAGTTTTTTTAAAAATTTTCGGTCCTTTTTTCATTATATAGTAAAAAATAAAAACCGCAGTGATGATTAAATACCACCAAAAGAAAGCTCTATCTGTCTCCAAAAAATTGTATCAAATTCATTTCAGTACAGTGTTGCATGATGGAATAGATGTCAGTCAAAGTACTGCAGCACTGAATACTGAAAAATGGCCTGGCCATGAAGGGGGGTGTAAACACCTGGTCTTTAAGTGGTTAAATAGTGCTCATTTGCAGCCAAAACCAGTGCCGTTCGCAGTGATATGCAACATGTGCGGCGTGCACGCATTTATGTGGGGCTGGGACTTAAAAAAAACTTTGTGTTTTTTAAAATTCTTTTTTATGTGTGCACTTAACTTTATTGTGTACTGATCTCCCTCTGATCTCCTGTCAGAAAGCTGCAGTGCTGGTCCCGGCATGCCCGGACACAGCAGAGCTCGGGATCAGCGCTGCGTAGGGGGGGCACATAATCGGCACCTCATACAAGCGATCCGTCGAATCTGTAGCTGGCAGATCATTTGTATGTAAACAGACATCACTGCCTGTTTTTTAATTATGAAAGTTTCCAGCTCGCACGCCGTGCGGTGCACACGAGTGGGCGGGGCTAACATTCCATCTAAAGACGGCCTGTTACATCCAGGAAGCTTCCAGCCAGCCATTGAGGTGGTTAAAAAACATGTTAATTGTTGCAATTGCTTCTTCTTATTGTGAGATTTCCCTTCCAATGGTAGCACATTAAGGACGGAGTCCACTCGCTTATCACTTCTTTTAAGGGCTTCCTTGCCCACTTTTATTAAATGAACATTGACAAAACGATGTGATTACCCTCACAGGGGTTCTTTATACTAGAAATACAGGCACGTCCAACCTTCTGGCTTTCATTCACAGCACTGTCTGTTCCTCCAGACGGTCTTGTGCTAACCTGCACAATAGGTCTCACAACCCCGCAGCTCCCTGCTGCACTGGCCACCACACTTCTCCTGACTCACAGGTGGGGCCCTGAACACATCCCAGCACACTCTTCATGAGGGATGTACACAGGTACACAATCACTGTTAAGGCATGGACCCATGCAATGGAGATTTCATCCCACCCAGAGCTCTAAGAAATCTCCTGGCTCCAGGATTCCAACTATGATCCCCAAAAACCTGGAAAGAACTGAAAAGGCAGTTCTTTCCTGGTACCTGTAATGTCTTCCTGGAGCCACTCAGCCCCTCTGGCTGAGAACCCTGGGTGACTTTGAGGCCACCTAACACCGTGGTATTGCCTGACAATGCCACATAATACATATATTTTGCTTTTATAAGGAACCTTATCACATACTAACCCACACTTATTCAAGCATGTAATTTACCCACACTTTTGCAAGAAAATATCAATATCCAAACTGCATCCAGACATCGCTAAATAAAAGCAAACAAAGCGTATGACTTACCACTGTTCATACATATGTAACACAAATGTCAAATGCTGGTTTTATTATTTGTGCAATTAATTTTGCAAAAGGAATTGTTTTAGAAAAGGAGTGTAATTTTTACTTCCACAAGCTTCTGGGGGATATTTACTTGCAATGTTTAGCAAGAGCATTACTTTAAAAGAAGATAGCATATATACAGGAATAGTATATGCGTCTATGCTTGTGGAGGCTTCCGGTGATCTACACTGTGAGCTTATTGGGAGAACTGGGAGATCATTATGAGGCTACTAGCACAGGAATAATGTATAGAGGCTCTTACAATAAATAAAACAGCTCACTAGGAAAAGAGGCATGGGCTCTATACAGCACCATTGACTCAGAAGCAGCTGCACACCAAGATCTAGGCAATGATCCCAATGGCAATATCCACTTAAACTGGAGTCGTGTATTTAATTTCTTTGTTTCAGATTCAAGGACTGACTGTCTAAAGGATGTTACATTATCCACCATACAACTGAACCTATATTACCTTTGAAGATACAGCTGAGTTGAAGAAACTTTTAAAATATATACACATCCTCCTTATATTATCACACATTTGAAGCAAGGTTGTACATTGTGTAAATACATACATTGCTTGTTAAATCACAGTGTTTATATTATGATTTCCTTTCAGCAGTTTTTTTCAGCATGCATTTTCCTTCCCTGCACAAAATACAGTTTACACATGTAAAATATAAGTTTGATGGATGGCTTTGACAGACATATATAACTGAGTATTTCTTTCATGCAAATATGTGACAATAATTATAACTTCTGAAGCAAATCATATTTTTAACCAACAACTGTGAGACATGTGGCCTTAATTTGTTATTTACTTTAAGGAAGGGGAAACAAGCAAATGACAAAGCAATTTATTTTTAAGGGTAGGAAAATAATCCATTAGATCACGCTGAGTTTAATGTTAACCCACATACAGCTGTGGAGGTAATTGCTTGTCACCACTTTATAGTGACACATTATCATGATTTGAATGTATTCAAATTTCTACTGTATGATAAGTAACCTTGAAAGGCAAAACACATAGAGTGAATAACACTGGGTTTTTGTAAGTATTTTAAGTGAAAATGACTGGTAAACTTAGTAAAGCAAAAATTAAATAACAATTTGATGTCATAATTTCCTATATTAATTTATAAAGCTCAAAAAAGAAAGCTGATAAGAATGTGAGTTCACGTATAAGTCCTGTTATGGGAACTCTTTCTAGAACTCGTGCATGTCCAGACAAGCATTTAAAAAATATTGAGGAGATATACACAGCACTCTATGAGCTGCTAGAAACCAACCTTTCAATATGAAGGTCATGCATATCAGTCAAACCATAATGAAAGGCAGCCAGACTTCAAGCTTGAGAACAGAATATTCTATATGTATAAAAATATTTTACAATATCACCCTTCTATACAACACTGGTCATTCTCTACTTAAAGGAGAAGTATTAGGAAAATAAAATGTACTCTTCCCAATAAGAGCTGGTGTGTGACACTGCAGGTGTCACAAGATGGCTCTATAGATGGAGAGCTGGGAGATCATGAACTGCTAATCGCTCAGCTCATGGTCTTCTTCCTGCAGAGAGCGGTGACTGTCAGTCACGGCTTCCTGCAGGGATCCACCCCTTCCCATTCTGTCTCTGTTCCTCCAGTGCTTATTGGAGTGACAGACATGGGAGGGGGTGGGCACAGCTGGCTCACAGAGAGGAAGAGCCAGCTGTCAATCAGGCAGCAATGTGGATCCAGGCAATATTGTTGGGATCTTTCCCAGCTGCAATCTGGCTCTGCACTGTCAGCAAATAGTGGGCCGTAGCCCACTAGATGCTGACTTTGGATCACTGGAGTAAATTAGTAAATATACTCCTTTGACCCAAAAGAGGACTAAAGCAAAAAAAAAAAAAGGGTTGCCTTTAGTTCTCTTTTGATAATGAAAACTAAAATCACAATGACCTTGCCATAAAAGGTAAAATCACAAGGCCAATATTTCAAGTATGCATAAGACCACCCAGGGCACATATAGATAAAGATGCTCTATTGTGCAGGCTTTAATGATTTTGTCTCCAAATGTTATATAGTACACAGTTAGGTTGACAAAAAGACATAAGTCCATCAAGTAAAACCAATAAAAAAATGAACAAATTATTAAATTGAAAACCTGCATGTACAGAACCCAATATGGAGTGGACAAATTTATATGGAATTCAAGAGCCAGTCTGTCCAATCCAGGAGCCAGCAGGATATTTTTAGGAGTCAGCTCCACTGGTAGAAACTAGAGAAAACATCAGACAATAGGCACCAGCTGTAATTTTAAGGGGCATTGGTGACTTGGCTCCTAGGATTTGTTCAGCCCTGCTATACCCAGTGAATACAACAATGTTATTTGCTCATTGCTACACATTAGTTCTATTGAAGACCACATGTCCTCAGCTTATACAGTTGTACTATAGAGAGAGAATATTGTAATCATGGCCAGATTTACTGTTAGGCACCATAAGCTTGTGCATATAAAAAGCAGGTGTTAAGAAAAAGGTTGATTTTTCCTGTACTGCTATACACCACACATTTTCGAACCATCATCAGTAGAAATACAGTATTCATCATCTCATATATAAACTTTTTAGTTCAATGTACATGAAGTTACAAACACAGTGTATTTTTGGCAGAACCAACATGTATCATTCAGTAGTCAGAACCTGTAGTAGACCTGAAAAAGGAAAACTGTTGAAGCCACCAAATCTAAAGACAGTAAGCTGCAGTATATTAACGTTTTTAGACACATTTTAAAGTGACACTACACTTAGGAGTTAAATCTTAAAGTGGACCTTTACCCATATCTTTAAAATAAAAACAAACACACCTTTAGAAATGTTTAGTAATGACAATCTACAAACACATACTTCTAGATAATTGTCGGCGTTGTATTATTTGCATACCGTATTTCTCTTTTCTTTTCCAGTCTTCTGACAGTGTCCATGTTTACTTAGGGTAGATTACTAGCTGTCTTATTACTTCCTGGATTTCTGGCACATGTGACTAGGACATGTGACCATGCACATCATCTCAGGGGAGGAAAATGCCTTTCCTAGAAAACTCCTGAGATTACAGATGAGATTTCCCAGCAATGCTCTGCGGATAACAAGGGAATCCCAGTGTGCATTGTGTTGTCAAACTGAAGTCATTTGCACTTTCAAAGCAGGAAGTGAATGTTCTGCAAGTGTAAGTATTTCAAAATCACAGCATTTTAACCTGACATGTCTATGTTATTATTAATTATCATACTTATAGGCATGCATTGGTAGAATTTGATTTTTGAGTGTAAAGGTCTGTTTAAAAAGTGCTCTCAAGTATCCTAACTATTAACAACAAGGTAGCTTATTTGTGCATCGCTCAGCTGTAGATCCTCAAATCATCTCTGAATTCATGCTGACACTGTCCTTCCTTCTGGAGGTTGGCAACTTTGTTCCCCATGGTCCCCATGTTGTAAAGGAGCCACCGTTCCAAGTTCACTCCCGTGATGGACTACAATCTCTATACAAATTACAAATCTAAACATGAGATTGTAGTCCATCACAGGAGTGAGCTTGGAGCGGTGGCTACTTTACAATACACACAGGGACCATGGGGAAATAAAGTAGCCACCCTCCAGAAGGAAGGACAGTGTCAGCATGAATTCAGAGATGATTTGAGGATATACAGCTGAGTGATACAAATAAGATATTTTTTTGTTAATAGTTAAGGTACTTGAATGCATTTTTATGATTTAACGCCTGAGTTTAATGTCACTTTAAGCAGGTGGTAAATTGATCCACTGTTAAAAAACACATTTATTACAATGTTATAAATTGGACTTACAATGTTATAAAAAGAGCTAAGAGCAATATAATGCATATTCCATTTCTCCATTTATAAGCGTTAAAACATCTCTTAAGAAATCTATTGCTAACGTGTTTAATATTTTATATGACAAAGCTTGCAGTATTGTACTATACTGCACCAAGGCATTCTGGGGTTTTTAAAAGGTCCAGTTCCGATTTTCCATAACATTATAGCTGACTGATTAATTATGTATTTGAAAAATAATGTAACTGTGAAAGATCCAGTCTCTGCTACACTGATTTAATATTGGAATCAGCTATACTGGGACTAGCAGACCCATTTTAAAGACAGAAGGGTACTGCTATCCCTTCTTTTAGCTTTTAACACCTAATGTCGGACAGAATGTAATGTATTTCTTATTTTTTTAATCAATTAATTAAACTGGTGAATAGGGAGGGAATTTTGTTAATGAAAAAATTAACCCAAAGTGGGTAGCAACTTAGTATGAACTATATATGAGCCCCTTCTTAATTTATACACTTTCACATGCATTAGGCACTGATTATTTGGGGGAGGGTGCAGTATTTTTAGGAAACCCCTTTGGATGCACATGCCACATGTGGAAGGCCACATGGGCTATCAATATAGCAGATGCTCTTACAGTTACAACCCTCTGGTTCTGGTGTTACAAGCACAAATGTCTGGTGTGCTAGGCTAGTGTATGTGGGGCGGGGTATTTTGAAACTACCCGTTCAGGCATATTAGAAAAGAAAGTAAAAACCCAGAAGCACTAATAAGCAGAACAAATCATGGCAGCAGAACTAGCAAATTGCATATGAAGAGGATCTTTTCATTATCCACGTATTTCTAATAATGAATAAGGACACATTAGAATATTGCAGTATGTGCAATATTTACTCTAACCTATATGATATTTTGCAGTGTTGCGTTGCCTCCCTTTGCAAGTATTGCTAAGAATAATTTGCTTATAAATAACTCATAAATATCTGAGTACCAAAATTACAGCTTGGAAGATTATTTTTATGTATTGACAAAAGATAAACTAATTGTTTTACTTAACAACCAATTCCTTTCTGTCACTTACATTGTGTTTGTTTTACAGTGCAACACAGTTTTTAATTTAATTGTGGCTGCTGCTGCGATCCTCACTGAAATGCTGTTATTAGAATACTTCACTACGCTTGGAATGTTTGGATGATGGAAACTATATTGCTGAAAATGTATCTAGAGAAAAGCCCAAGCACCGTCTTTACTATATGAGTAATCTCCTTCTTTAAGGAATCCCAAAGCCCCAACCTCAGTGCAGCACAATAAACAACTATATAGATCTGAACCCACTATTGGGAAAGCAAAAATAAATTTCCCTGACAGCACATGCAGTTATATAAAAATGTCATACATGCTTGTCTGTTAAACAACAAAAAAACCCTCACAATTAAATTTTTTTTGTAGCTGCTATGTTTTATTGATTCAGCTGATAAAAGTTTTGAAGAAACTTGTTGAAGGATCTGCATTGGAAATAACAGTAGACTTGTAACCCCGCAAAAAAATTGTTTAGTTTTGGATCAATTCAGATTTTTATTTATTTTGTTTTTGGATTTCAGATCCGAAATATGATTTGGTTCATTATTTAGATTTTTGATTCGTCCGAATTCTCGTTCCGGAACACAAAAGTCACATAACCATGTATGCATGTAATGCATCCACCAACAACCAAAAACCCCATCTGATTGGCCAGAGAACAGTCATATGTCCGATTTAGTTTCATTTTGAATGACATTGATATGGATCAGAATTTTTGTTAAAGGCACATTCGGATTTGTTTGCACTCAGACACGTTCAATTTCAGAAATTCGGATGAATGTCTGAATGTAATGAAATTTGTACGAATATCCATTTGGAACTAAACAAAATTTACAAATTTTGAACATAAAACAAGACTTTGTCCCTGAATTTTATTTCCTGAATTAGCACAAATAGCCCCACTCAGAAAAAACAAAAGAAAAAAAACTCCTGATAACAACATTTTTTTTACTGGATTTACAAACGCCTGACACACATTAGTCCTCTGCTCCAGCCTCTAACTTTGTGACTTGTGACAAAGGTACAATATTGCAAACAGATCACTGGGAAGGGAAGACTGCTTTCTCCTCTCTGCAGCAGAGTGATGGTATATTGAAAGCCATCAAAGTCACCTGACTGGAGCTCAGTGACTGCTTTTTAATGATAAATTGTGACATGTCAGAAATTTATTAATGCAGATCAAGGGCCCATTCACACCATAGTATTGCGCTAAAGGTGCAATAGGTGCAATAGTGCGTCATATTGCCATTCCCCAAAGCACCTCCTGGTGGTAGGTAGTGTTGGGCTTGATGTTGGAGCTGAACGTGAGTTCGACTCAAACATCGGCTGTTTGTGTGTTCAGCGAACACACGAACTGTCAGGGTGTTCGCTGGCTGTTTGCCAGCTGTACTGCCCGCATCTGTCAAACTGCCCCACAGGAAAGAAAAAAGAACATGCTTTAAGTTTTCGTTTCAGTTTGACAATCAGCAAAGGAGCTGAGCTTAAGGAGAAAGTTCCCTCTCAGGTTCTCCTCAGCTGATTGACAGCAGACAGTGGAGGGGTGCAATAGCCACCCTGCTATAGCTAATAGCAGGCTAACTATTGCACCTTGTTGTAAAATGTTTAATGCCGGTCAGTACTATAGCAGCTGTAATCACTATAAACAGAAACCTGTATCACCGAAATCACTGTTCAATATTGTGCCACCCTAATACCAACATAGTGATTATCAAATGTATTTGCCACCTAATTCATGTGGTGATTTTCACCACCATTCCCAATCGCAATCAATGTGTCATGCAAAAACATTACAATATGAAAAGAAAAACCTCTAATTCATACAAAATTCGGTACAAATATTCACTGTAAACACTATAACATGCAACAATAATTTATGCCCCCAACAATCAACGATTTTTCTTCCATTATTGTATCACAATTTAATTATTATTGATTAATATTCATCTATAAATCAAACTATAAATATTATACACTGCAGGATATTACACAAAGTTAATCTGCTTATAAATCCTCAGTTCATAAAATGCCTGAGAGGTTGAGATTACAAAGTGACTAGTGCAGAACTAGATACAAAGTAACCAGTGACAGCCAACTAAAAACAAAAGTATCCAGCGCAATCAAATACAAAGTGTTCAGTACCTCTGAGTGTATCCTAAAGTCTCAAAAGGTGCAGAGAGGTCTAAATACAGGCAATCTGTTCACTCACAGCCCAGGCTGTATTAAACACTTCAATTAGCGGTATACAGTATACCAGCACTACTGAACTGCCGGTAATTTGCTGCTGGTATGGAAAAAAATGCAAAGTGACAATTGCAAAGCAAATAATTAGGTGGCAACACATTTGGTAATTGGTATGTTGATGTTAGTTAGGGTGGCACAATATTTAATCAGGCATCCCAGCCAGAAATTATTCATTTCTGGTAAGTGCCCTCTCCTCCCCAACATTTTTGGGGGGAGAGGGCACCTCCCTGAAATGATGGCAGGTGGCAGGGGAGCTAATGCTTCCCTTGCTATCTTCTTTTTTGTTTTTGTGTTCTGACAGCTCATGCCGTCAGAGTAAAAAAAAAAAACAGCATGAAAATGAATAGCTAGATTGCTATTGGCTATTTCAATTTGCAATACCCAATAGCAGGCTGGCTATTGCTCCCGCCCACTGCTGCTGTCAATCAGCAGAAGAGGACCTGAAGTTCTCCATCAGGTTGTTCTTGCCGGCTGTCAGAATAGAAGAAAACAAAAAGAATATTGTAAGGGGAAAGGACTGTAGGGAGAGATAGAGAGTACAAGCTGTGGGAGACGTAACCGCCCTGTGCCTGTAAGAGAATCCATGCTGTGTGGAAATCAATTAACTCCCACAGCATGTAGAAGAAAACTAAACACACTTTGCAAAATCTGCATACTGTAGTTCTCTTCTGTGTTCTGGGGGTTAATTAACTCTCCCACAGCACAGCATTAGAGTTGTATGTGTTCCCTGACGGATATGACCGATCTGTGGGGGCAATGATGAGTGATCACTGTCCTGTATTGATACATGTACACATTTGTAATCACTCTGCGGGATATAAAGGAAAGATTATCAAACTCCCAATATGATCATCTTTTCTTTATATCCCAAACAGTGATTACAGATGTATACATGTATCAATACAGGACTGGGATCATTTATAAACATACATGTGTGTGCCGACATTATACATACAGAGAATAAAGGAAGGGGGATATTTATGAACATATATGTGTGTGAAGACATTGTACATGTATCAATACAGAGAATAAAGGAAGGGGATCATTTATGTGTGTGCTGACATATAGCTGTAATTCATGGCAAGTAATCCGTATTACTGTGGGTCTGAGCTCTGTGACCAACCTTTTGTGCATTCAGATTTTGGATGAATGTATTTTGTTTAATACAAAAGAAATAGAAACAAATTTCATTAGTAACTAAATAAATTTAGTTTTAGAAGGAATCCATTCATCCAAAAATAAATTTTGCAGTGTGCACATGTCTAAATTAGTTACCCTTTAAAGTGATGTTAAAATGTATTTTTTATTTCATTGATTCCTGTCTCTCAGGGCACTACCCAGATCCCCATACACTTTTTATTGCCAATAAATTACATGTAAGGTTTGAAAATGGGGACTTTGGATTTTCAATGTTCTACCCCCATAGACTTGCATTGAGTTCGAGATCGAACTTTTCACATGTTCTAAAGTACGAATTCGAACCAAACCGGTGTTCGGCCCATCACTAGTTGTAGGCCCCATGAACACTTGTGTACACAATTAGGCCAATTTATACTATTGGCAAAGTAAGAACCTGATAAGAAGGGGCACTGCCTGGAAGAAGAAGAGACCAAACTTTTCACTAGAGGCAATGGTTATGATCAGCTGTTTCCTCATTTTGCCACACTCCCGTCTCTGTACACCACTCTGGCATGAGACAAACATTGTTCCAATATGCCTTTCAGGAACAAAAACTAACTTTAAAGCTAAGCATTAGGCAGATATAAAAGATACATATGAATGTAACTATGTAATCATTAATACATTTTTGAACATATTTTTTTAATGCAGACAGTGTAAGTTTCTGAATTTGACCTTGCATCAGCATCTTGCAGTCTGCGATACAGTCTGTACAGCAGAGCTCAAAGAGGGGAAAACAACACAAGGAGCCAATCAGTTGTTCTGCAGTGCAAAAGCATGCTGATAGAAGGAGAGAGAAGAGAGGAAGATAAATAAGCTTATCAGCATTCTGCTTCTCTTTTCCACTGCTCAGTAACAAGGCAAAAATGGGAAGGAGACCTGTAAGTGATAGTGGTCCCCTCTCTTGCTAGACTAAGCTGGGCTGTGGGGAAGAGTTGTGTAAATTTAGGGACTGGATTGAGATGTCGGTGCACAAAAACTTAAAGATGAACTGTGGCCTTACCTTCACTCTGGCCCAGTTGTACAGGCTCCTCTCCTGCACTGAAATTGCCTTCTCTGAAATTGCCTTTCTCTGCACACTGACTTCTCTCAATGTGGATCAGCAGCAAATTAGATAGAGCCCACCTCATTATCTGGCTAGAGCGCTTTCCTCTTCAACTTTATTGTCCTTAGCCCCCCCTTTCATTTGCTGGATTTCAGTTATTTTAGTAATGGAGTAATTAATAGTTAATTAGCAATGGGTTCAGTTTCATATGTGGGCACTACCTAGGGCAGTCTGCACACAAATGCAGCCTGCCTAGGAATGCCCACTCCTCCAGACTCATATCCATCCTACAAGTTATTTTGATATTTACAGAACTGCTCCCAAGAGCCAGCCCAATGCTTGTTTCAGAGCTGAGGGCTCTTGAGAGGAGAACTGAAGCAAGGTGCTGTGATGTTTTCAGAAAGCTATGACCCCTGCTTCTCGATTTACTGGCATTGCATAAAGAAACACAAAGCCCCAATGATAATGTCACTGGGCCTAAATTAAGGTATGCAATTAAAATAGAAAGTTTATTTTTATGTAATTAGCATGTTGCGGGGGGGGGGGGGGGGAGGAGTATATACTTTTGCTTTAACTGCACATGTTTTGTGCATTACTGTGTGTTATTGTTATCATATGTGTAAATATATTACATTACAATGCACATTTCATATTTCTTGCATTATTTTAGCAAACTATATTGTCCTTTAACACGTGTTAAATGCTGTATGCATGAAATACGGAATTTAAAAAGATTATCACACAAATTATCACTCCTTGAAATGTCACCAGCTTCTTTCTAGCAATAATTGTGTAATAGGTATCTATTATGTGTATAATGAGGAAAGCAGGTGAGGTTGAGATAAAATACTGATGTGTAAAAATAAAGGCTTTCAGTGGCTAAATGTTCATTTTAAAAATGGAAAACAAATATTCCACAGGTCTGTTATAATTAGGTTTGTAAACTAAACAATTTTAGATACAATTATTATGAGATAAAATAAAATAAAGAATGATGTTAAGATAAACCATGTACCTTAGTGAATTTAACCTTGCACACATTTTTTTTTCTTTTTGTAAACAATCATTTCCCTATTATTCTAGAATGGTGATGTATTATTATGCTTATTCAGCTGAATAAGCATAATATTCATGCAAGCCATCCAAAATACTTTTAGCAGACACTTTAAAAAATATATATTTTCAGAGTTCACTCTCTGGAACAGATACATAGGAGTAAACTTGATGTGGGTTCTATACAGGGCAGCTAATCCCACCTTTAATAGAATTTAGGCCTGTCTGTAGGACACTGCACACATGAAAAAGTGAAGCAGCTGAGAGAAATTCTTACACAAGCCAATGTGATGAATTTATATAAGAAACTGCTATCGAAAAGTAAGCTTCTTAAATGCCAAGGGGCACTTCAAACCTGAATTATTATTGCAGATTTGTTCATTTCTTTAATATTATTTCTATGTAAATGTGCTGTACAGCATTGGAGAGAGAACAGCGTGCATGCTCTGCTTTAGTGACATAACTATCATTTATCTATATCCACTCCAAACACTGCAATATGACAACGTTTTGTGATAGAAGCTTAAACTAATATGCAGAATCACCTCCGCAAGTACTGGGGAATATTAAAGATTTTATCAGGCCAGCAGCTTTTCATCACAGTTCTGAAGCACAGTACGAATGGGAGGCTAATCCCCATGGTGTATCATGGGATATTGTCATTGCCATACTCAACATCTGTCTCACTGAGCTGAGCTCACTGAGAGTAATTACTGCTAGAATAAAGTCAGTTTTTGGATCCGTGCAATTAATTCAACTTATAAAAAAAAGGAGTAGAGTGTGACACTTTAATTCTGTTTAAGTATATAACTTAAAGTGTTTGAGAGAGGGTTTAAAAAGTAATTGTTTTTTTTATATAGATTAATAATAAAGATTTTGTAATACAAAGTAAAAGAGCATGTACAATTAGTTATACCTATTGTATGAAACTGTCTACACTAAAAATGTTAAATATGTATATTTAGGAAGTTTGCATTCTCATGCCAGTCAAAGGCAGTGATTGACATTCTGCCATCCGTTACTAAGCCCCACCCCTGCAGAACTTATATTGTCTACTGTGCACACTAGGGGAAGCGGGTAGTGATTACAGGTTCTGTATCTCAGTAGTCTACCCTCTAGTGAATACAATATCATGCAGTTATTTTCACCTTTTGGTAGAAACATCCCTTTCCATAAGATTTACTAGGATAATCAATATGTAAAAGTGCACTAGCTGAAAGCTATGCTAATTCTAGAATGTTAATCAGTGCCAGTGTACAGTATTAATATAAATAGGAACCAGGTGTATTATGTCATATCAATACTGCAGATAATAAGAACAGCCATTATCAGCAGTATTGCCCCATTAGGATTCATCTTGATAGATAGTGCACGTATCAGCAACTTCTAATTGCTGAGAGGATTTTAATGCCCTTTTAAATGTTTTGAGGCATGTTTTCAGGCTGGTTAAAGCTATAAAATGTTGCATTATGTGAAGCATTAGAGTCACTTTGGAAACCTGATGAATTGTACTGCCAAAGTGACTCACTATTAGTATTTGAAACTATGCCAGGCATTTGATAACGGATATGCCCACTGCATTTTCTATTAGGCAGGTTTGGTGTAATTTCAATAGTAGGTATAGAACATCAGTGTAACAATAGATCAGAGACTATGGAACCTTTATGTACTTTATGTGTTAATTATAAGTACAGGACCGGCAACTGCAAAAAGTCTACAAGTGCTCAGAAAGTCCAACAGGCTTAAAGTTGACCTCCAGGCAAGCAGCTAAATGCACAGCTGAAATATGGTACATATGTAGGGACTGTTATATAGCTGCTTGAGGATATGTAGTTCAGTTGAGCCTTGTGATCCAGCAACCTCTACCAAATGGCATAACTAAATCTTTGGCCTGCACTTGTGAAAACTATTTAGCTGATTAAGCATTGGAGGAAAGGCACACTATTTAGTTATTTCCTTGCTGATTCTGCTCTCTCTTCCTGTCAGCAGGATCACAATCATGCTGTGCACTGTGAAGAAAACATTACACTTGATAAACAGCAGAGAAGTTGAGAAATGCAGAAAACTTGTGGTCGATGGACTCCAAAGCTACCACTCTCCACTGAATACCACACTGTGGACTCCACCGTGAGCCTACATTTTAGGGTTAATTTATAAAATACAGGCCATGATGTGAATAAAGCTATAAATAACATTCTGTTATAAGAGAAGAGGATGGCCAAGAATTCTTTTAGTTGAGCATGGCAGTGCTGGCCAGCCTTGGGTCAAATTTCAGCCAGTTTAGCAGGAGATATCCAAAGTTTCATCTGTGTATGGTCAGCTTTAAAATTAGATACTCAGAAGACCTCACTTCCCATAGCACACATGTCCACTATACAGTGCATGTCAGGTGCTGATGTAGTCTCAGCACCTGACATGTTCCAGCAGTACAACCAATAACACCCCACAGGCCAAAGGATGTTCCACATGTCATTTGTATGACATGTTGGTCTTGTTCCTTTTGTGTCACCTTTAAATTCTTTGATATATTCACCAGCTATACTATGACACACAATATATTTTACATGATCTGTATTTTTATCGCTGGTTTAAATTGTCACAGTCAGGTTTCCAAGAGGCCGACCTCATTACAATATTCCACTCTGTTTACTTCTGCTGATGACCCTACAAGCACAGCATTTTTGATTATTCTTCCAAAGCTCCGGCCCCTGGCATCTGTTTAATGAAAGTACAGAAGAACCAGGATACAAGAGAAATGCAAACAATAAAATATCCCTTTTTGTTCTAGAGGGACAAGCAAACATTTGTACATATCAATCTATTACAATGTATCCATTTCAATCTCTGGACACCTGTCAGATATTATCTCATCTTGATAAATTTGTGTGCTCTGACCTTATGATCTCGTCCTCGTCTATCTTGGCCTAAATGATCCTATTTAACCTGAAACTCATCTGCTTTTCTTCCCCGGAGTATTACTTTCTGTTTCTAGACAACAAAGACATGAGGGTAGCGAGAGGAAAAAGCTAAATAAATTCTACTCTGTGTTTGTTTTATGGCCAGCAAAGCAGTTTCTGAGGCAATGAGAGATAAGACAGAAAACATGATGCCTTCAGATAAAACAGCAGCGGCTGTTACAAAGAAGTATGAAATAAATAACACTGTAATGTGCGCATAATATGAGGAAAATAGACAGACAGCCTTTTTATCTGTACACTAAATGTATTACTCATAAAAAATTGCTTTTAGTAACCTTACATTGGGGCAGAACTAATATATACAATCTTGAGCAAAGGCAAGTGAAGCTGTTGCTTATAACAACCAAATGTTATCTTTATAATGCAGATGAAAAAATATTTTCATTTTCCCTAATATGAATATCCACTGTTCAGTGTATGCCAGGTGATCTTCCCAAAGCCCAAGGTCAGCAGTGGTGTCTTATCACAACACTACCAAAACTTTCCAAACTACCTATTTTTTAAGGAAGCTGAAGACATTACAATAACAATTCATGTAGTCGAAAAGGTGAAAGGGGTAAAGACACTGCTAAGAGTATTTGGAGAACACTGTCTCTGAAAGGGAATAAGAAACAAAGAAAATAGTTTTTGCATATGTGCCAGTTCACTAATTATTATTGTACAGGATTAAACACTAATTAGATAAAGTAACATTTCTTCAAAATCAGTATCCATATTACCATTACAATGCAATACAAAATTATTATGGCTGCAGCTGGGTTGAATAATTATATGCCAAATCTGGGCACAAACAGTATAGACAGCTCCACTTTGTGTGGCTTTTCTCAACTTTCTGCTACTGTATTGTAGGTTTAACGTGGACCCAAACTCAAGAAGTAAAGATCTGCAATCATAACCTGAACATGTACAGGGTTATTCACAAAAGAGTGAAGTTTGGAAAAGGCAGGAGAAGTGAAACATTTCTAGGCCAAAATAGCTGATTTGGAACAATTCTTCAATTCAGCTCACTTTCCAGTTGTGCTATGTTGTCCTAGATTGTTCACTTCCCCTGCCTTCTCCAAACTCTTCACCCTTTTGTGAATAACCCTGTTATAAATGACAATTGTGCCCGAGCAGTCCCCTAAGAAGTAAACTTTCTTAAATTCTCTCTAAAAGTAAAAGGTTCCCAAACACCAATATTTGCGCTGTGAATTAAAAAGTAAAAATAAATACTATAATGTTTTATCCTGGACCTCCCCACTGGGATTGTAACACATTCCAGTCAAAAGTGGGGAAGAATTAGAACCGTGTAAGTTTAATAATGCCATATGTGTCCCATTTGGGCAGCATTCCCCCACTTCCTGTGCCAGTGATGGTGGGTACTTCTGTTTAATGTGGAGGCATGCAGTCATTTTTTTCCCTTGAGGAGTCGAAGGGATTCAGGCAGCAATAAAACCCTGACCACAGTTCTAACACTTCTACACCTTAACTAAAACAAAAACAAAAAAGTATTATGAAGCAAGGTCTTTCTTTATATTTGGTTCTCTATGCATATCAAACACATAAAATGCTGCTTTCAAATGCTGCCCACTACTGTAATAATTTGCATGTACTACTATTGGAAAATAAAATATTTGGAACCACTATGAGAGGTATTATTATTATTTAAGTGCTTCAGGCAGACCTTATCCAGTACATACTCTATGTGCAGTCTTTACATACAGTATATTATTTAGGCATCTAGTTAGGAGGTAAGTATTATCTTTGGGCATGTCCGCATAACTGGTTCTGTATAAAGCCCACCTCCAGTCAAAATCTTTTTCATTTTTCTGTAGAGTGGCTATGAGTTTAAGCTTTTGTTGTTGGCAGGTTTTAGGATGATTGCTTTGCTCTGTCATGCCCTTCCCAGCCCTGCCTTTCCTTTGCCCAGGAACATCAAGAAAAGCAGTGGGGAACAAATTAGAAGGTGTGGATGTCAAAGGGACAGGAAGACACAGAGCAATAAAAACTTGACAAATGTTCTGACCCCTTCCTACTCTATTATATATGTCCGCTTTTGTCTCTTGTCCCATCAAGGAGATAGCCCATTACTTCCTACCCTGGTGACACCAAAATAACAAGGACAGAATGTGAGCCTAAACCTCCCAATAGGAAAACAAAGACATGAAATCTGTAACCCTTTCCCCCCTCTGTACGAATGAAAATAAAAATGTTTAGGCTGAAATTAAGCTTTAAATCTAAAGAAAAAAAAGTACATCCAAATATCTCTACAACACTTTTCTTTTTTAGATGTATCATCTGTTTTATGACTTCCCACATCTGTCTTGGCAATTTCCAAACAAACAAAAATAATTGTTATTATTTTTTTATTTTCGTCCTTATGGAGACGAATGAGAATAAAAGCACTTGCAATAGCTTAAAACAATAAAGGACACTTCTGTGTACTTACTGTGGAAGCCATACGTCTTACTGAGAGCTTGGTCAGAGCCTAAATGATGTTAGTTTTCAATGACCATTTTTCAGTGGTTCTTGTATAACTTACCAGCTCTTCTTGCAGTTGGTGGATAAGTTCATCCCGTTCCTTAAGCTGCAGCTTCAGCATTGAGCATTCATCTTTCATTATATCCTATGACAACATGAAATCAGATGTTATAATAGGACTAGCATTTTCTCTTTGTTCTTAACAAGGAAAAGCTGTTTCACACAGTAGGATATAATTGCATCCAAGTAATAAACCTCAATTTTCCTGTGTCATGTGTGATATTTTTTATAACATCTTCTGAAGTGCAGTGTAAACAACTTAATGTGTCTATGATGAAAAATATAAACGTCTTTCACTTCACAAGATGGCTTTGCCAGTGTTTGATTCCCATAAGCTTTGTGGCAGGAGCTCCTGCTGTATCTCATTTTTGGAACAGATGGTTATACAACTTAAAGTTAGAAGACGATATTGAAAGAAGATATATTTATTGTTGACGCATTGGAGAAGAATATTATATTTTCCTATTTAATTCTAGTAAGATTTTTTATCTTCTTTTTTTTGGTGAAGGGATAATTTAAATATAATCTGCTAAATTAAAATCTTTTTTAGGCATGGCAATTACATATGCAAGAGAGCTTTTCTATCCACCAGTCCACTAAGGGCCCATGTAGACCTTGGCATCCTGGTGTGCTGTGTAAATGCATGTGCATTAGGGCATGCTTTTTACATGTCAACCTGCATTGTGTTAAGGCAGCTAATTCAAATGAATGGGATGTCAATGTACCAAAGCATCCAAAAAATGGACATGCACCATTTTTAGCAACACATCACTTCACAATATGCAGTAGTGTGTAAGGGTGCAATTCACAATGAATGACACCACAACACACCAACATATAAATCAGTTTAGAGTGACACACCACACTGGAAAGAACACTGAACAGGCTCTGAGTGCTATCTGGATGTAAAAAACACACTATAATTTTAGAAAGCTATAACTTTTTTTAAATATTCTGCCTTTTAATTCCCTTTAATCAATTCATTACCAGAGGCCATCGATGCCTAATGTCAAAGCCAAATTTAGCAGTGTCAGAATGTGTTGGTCATCTTGACAATAGTTTTATGTCTAATTTGCACACCTGCTCTGTTTTTGTGTTATACGCTGACAAATTAGTAAAAATAAATTGTCTATTATTATTTCTTTTAATACTGTAATTATATCTGACAATTGCAAGTATTAGGACTATTGCGGCACAGAAGCCACTGCAACTTGAAGGTGGCATTGTTTGCAGCCTGGGGGCTTTTCTTTTTTCTCAATGAAACCTCCAGCCTGCATTTGATTATTATGTGATAGCTGACATAGTAATCACATGATCGAGAACCACTCTAATTGGTTACCGATATTCAGTGGGTGGGTACCCAACCTGCCAGTAACATTTATGATTGAGAGCCACCAGTTTTGCAAAGTATCAGCTGCTGGTTCTCAAACAGAGACTTTTACAAATGCATCCTCAGCATGGGGCATTGTGCTGGGAAATGTTTATATACAGATTGCAGGCGTGAAAGGGTTACTGGAACCCCTTTACCAGACAGTACTGGATATCCAATATACTCTATAACCATTAGTTAAGTGGGCATTAGGATTTATTCTCAGGTATCCACATAGCGGTTTAACACACAAATGCAAATGCCCACCTGGGAAACCATATACTCCAATGCCTGGCCTATTGTAGATGAAAACCTTAAAGTGACACTAAACACAGATGTTAAACCTAAAAAATCCATTCAAGTACCTTAACCATTAACAAAAGTGTAGCTTATATCACTCAGCTGTAAATCCTCAAATCATCTCTGAATTGGTGCTCACGCTGTCCTTCTTTCTGGAGGGTGGCTACTTTTTTTAATCCCCATGGTCCCTGTGTGTGCAAAGTAGCCACCGCTCCAAGCTCACTCCTGTGATAGACTACAATCTGAATACAAGGTAATGAACTATATATGAGATTGTAGTCCATCATGGGAGCGATCTTGGATTTGTGGCCACTGTACAACACACATGGGACCATGGTGAACAAAAGTAGCCACCCTTCAGAAGGAAGGAGAGTGTCAGAATCTACAGTTGTGTGTTACACAAATAAGATACATTTTTGTTAATGGTTAAAGGAGAACTATGGGGTTAAGGCTTTTCCCCATAGTTCTCCTTAGGGTAACGGGAGGACACAAACTAGCTGAAATCAGCCGTACATCGGCTTGCTTCGTGTGGCTTCGGATCAGCCGAACATGCTCAGCATGTTCGGCTGACCCGAAGTGCAGAAGGAGTTTGACTCAGCCGATCCAACATCTGGATCGGCTGAGCCGAACCTCCGGCAGGCTTCACACTGCTGTTCGGGCTATTCTGAAAGATCCCGAACAGCAGTGAGAGAATAGCCGAATGCCGCCGAGCGGCATTTGGCTCGGCTGTTCTGCTCGGTCCCTCAGAGGCACCGAGCAGAACAGAAAAAGAGTGAAAAAAGTAGAAAAAAGTAAATAGAAAACGATTGTGCAGAGCTAGCAGTGACAGCTAGCTCCGCCCAATAGTTTCCTATTGTCCGGCGGCTCTGCTGCTGTAAAAAAAAAAAAAGTTAAAAAAATTTAAAAACTCTCCCTGGCGCCCCGGGAGCCCCCCGCTCCCGGCCGCCAAGGAGAGAAACACAGCTGTGTCTTTTTTTCTTCATTCTGGCACAAGCAATGTCAGAATAGAGAAAAAAAAAATTCCCACCAGGAAGCATTGAGAGTTTACTATTGGCTATTTCAATTTGCAATAGCCAATAGTAAACTAGCATTGTTCCCGCCCTCTGCTGGTGGACCTGGTGGGGAACTGCAAAAGAGGGCGGGTACAATGCTAGTTTACTATTGGCTATTGCAATAGAAATAGCCAATAGTAATGTCCCAATGCTTTTGAATGGGACTTTTTTTTTTTTTCTCTATTCTGACATCGCTCCGTGTCAGAATAAAGAAATAAGACACAGCGGGGTTTTTCTCCTTGGCGGCCGGGAGCAGGAGACTCCCGGGGCGCCAGGGAGAGTCAGATGCTTGGAGATCAGTGTCCCTGGTTAGCAACCAGGGACGCTGATCTCTCTGAAAGTGGCCGGAGCCAGCCGTAAGATCACGGCTGGCTCCGCCCAGCTGTCAGAAGCAGGCTGTCGGCCGGCCAATGGCCGGCCGCTCGGCCAGCTTCGGCTTTCAGCACGGCTCAGCGCTCGACTGAGCCGCTCGGCCGTGATCGGGAGCTGTACGGGCTATTGTGAATAGCCCGTACAGCACCCCCTCGGTTCTCCTGAACCGAAGGGGTCCTGGTGCCGAAGCTAGCCGAAGGATCGGCCGAAGCTACGGCCAGATCCTTCAGCAGCTTTGTGAATAGACCCCATAGTCTCCATTGGAAGTCCATGTTACAAAGTAAAACTGCAGGAGTAAAACTTGGAAAAAAGGACAGATCATTGTCACCCTTGACAGGACGTGTCTGTACAAGGACCTTCATAATAAGATCACCAGGTGTTATTTTAATGAAATATACAGATTTAAATGATTGAAAGTTACTACTGAACATACTACTATAGGAGGGGTTTGTGATTGGGTTTACATGTAATTTAAAGAAGAACTTTGGCCATAATTATGCTTAACCCTTGGAATGGGGCTACCCCACACTGGAAGGGTTAAGTGCTCATTTTCATCTAGGGACGAAAATTAAAAAAAGATATACTCACCTGACCCTCGGAGCTGGCTAGATGCTACTCCGGTCCCTGACACCTGTCTCCTACTCCACTCCAGATGGTATGTCCCTCAGCATCCTCACATCCCATACACAGTGTATTAGGCATGATGACTCACAAGACCTTAGATCCCTGGAGCGGAGGGGGAGTGAGGTGGCAGGGATCAGTCTAACAGCCAGCAAGCTGTATGGTTCAGGTGAGTATAACTTTTTATTTTTGTCCCTAGACAAAACTAAGCACTTAAAAATGGTGCCTTGGACATATCACAATTCAAATGGGAGAACAATCTTACTTCAGGGCAACAATTAAACTTTTAATGCAATCTCTATTTAAAACAATACATTTCTTCCTCCAAACAAAATTTAAAATGCACTTTTGCCCAGACTATGGACATTTAAGTATTCAAATATATAAATATTATAAGCAGTAATAGAGCTTTATAACAAGCCCTCACTGACCTCTGTAGCTACAGGCACTTAGGAAAATTAAATAATTCATAATCAAAGATCACAGAAGAGACTCCAAGTTCAGTTAAATTATAACAGCTTACAAACATCTAGTGTTTGTTTATATGTTTAACTTTAAAGATAAATTTTACAAAAGTACAGACAGCTACATAGGTCAATAGTATTTTAATGTAATTTGATGGCTTATAATTTAATGTCCATAGTCTGGGCCAGGTGCTCTTTAAGCCAGACATTGAAGTATATGGATCCCTAAGGGACCTCTATAACTTGCTATATTGGTTCGTTAAAATAGGTGTCTGCAAAGGTTTTATTGTTACCAATGCACATACTATAATTTTCTGATTTAAAGATCATCGGGTGATCATACCATACCTTTGAGAAGCCTAAGTCAATGCCAATCATAGGCATAACCCTACTCTAATGTTAATATTAGATGTCAATATTACAAACTAATGACTGTCCATTAACTGTAACTATTTTTATAAAGTATTCCTGGTTTGTTCCTGTATAGTAATGACATAAGAAATTGTGTCAAACAGTTCAAGGTAATATTGTTTATAGTTATACCATTCTTAACAACAGTATACTGCTATGGAAGTATCATGTGAACAATTTACAAATTTGCAGATAAGTCTTTATCCTGTGTTTGGCCACTGAATTATGGACACAAAATTAATTTGATAATACATTGCATTATGCATTATCAATATAAAGCATAAGAATATGAACAAAAGATACAACAACATTTTATAATAAACATTATTTGCAATATCTGTATTTTACAACCAATGGTTGTAAATAGATACAACCAATGGAAACAGATAAATTCTATCTAAAATGGCAATAAAATACTGTATATTGTAACGTGGACATCAGAAAAAATGATGAGATCATGCAATGCATAAGTATGTAGATCAACACAGCTTTTACTGCAGTCTTGATGAAAGTGTATTTCCTATTCCATTCCTTACAAGGTAAAGACAGATAAGGCACTAGTCTTGCTTTCTGCTAATTGGAACTTGGGATGGGATTAAGTTCCTATAAACAATAATGGTGGTGAAAGGAAAAATATATCCACTGCAAATCTACCAGAAGCACACTATCTACAGGTTGGCCCCTGCTCTAGATAAAGTTAGCCAGTTTGTTAGCACATAAAATAGTTCATAAGGTTTACTACATAACTAGGCAACTATTTAATGCACAAAAAGAACTTGTGTTCTGTTTCTATATCATGTTAAAAATAGAGTGACATAGGGAAGATATAACATGCATAACTTTCAGAGAATGATTGTTCCCTAATCAACCATGGGTCTCCCATGCCTACTCAAGTATGATGTGCATTGCTTTTGACTGAACTGGGGATGTGTTCAAATGTCACCTTATTATGAATTTGGCAGTGCATTAGGTATATTAGTTGCTGTGCTGTTAAGCAGGTTCTGGGAGTATCATGATAACTAAAGAGCTAATCTCTGGTCTGTCAAACAATACAAATAGCAAGAAATAAAAGTCTAACTTACAGTACATGGTGGGGATTATGGAAAAATGGGTGTCCAATTGAAACCTTATTTCTTAAGACATCAAAACCACTGCAGTGATGCTTCTGGTGGTTTTTACATAAAGAATGGGAAATATAAAACCATGGTTTTATAAAAAAAACTATTATATTTTCAATTGTGTAGCTTGCAAGAATGATTTGTTCTATGGTCCTGGTAGGAAACCCAGTATGCAGTGCAAACAGCGGTAATAGAGTCCAGAAACGTAACTTATAGCAACCAGTAAAATGTCAGTTTACTGCAGTATGAAGAGCGAACAATCAATTTACACTAAAATGAGCTACTACAGCTTGCACACTATTTTTCATATTACCATACTGAACAAATCTGGCATTAGAATTTTGATGATTCCAGTTTACATGATGGGTCAACAACAGAAGCCTTATGAGCATCCATCCTTGGTCCTGAGAGATACAACACTACCTGGGATTTTTTTAGCTCCATACCTAATAACATGAATGTCAATCTGAATAATACTACTAAATACACTGGTTAACCTTTGTTATACAGCATAACATAAGCCACCAGTAATAACTATTTGAAATTGATTAGTTCTACCTTAACTGAACATAGAAAAAAACATAAGATTATTCAATGAGTAAACCAGTGTTAACAAGCCCAACATCCAGATAAAAAAACCCATAAGAAAGCACACGTGACACACATGGGTGTTTTGCCAAAAGGCATCTAAGAAGTAGGTATCCTTTTCTCCATCTGCAGTGAAAGTCATGGCTTGATGGCTGAAGCCAAAAGTATTTTCTCTATCATACTGATTAAATTGTCACTGAGCTGTGAAATACGAACATGACAAATTAATGTTTTCTATTACATTTTACTTGGGTCCCCTACCTGCAACTGTGATAGAAAACAGCGTGTAGTATAAGAAAATGTAATTTGCATTAGCAGTACACAAACAAATAGAATAACACACCAATCCACTTTACTATCACAAATCACAATAAACATGATTTATGTATTTCATGTCACCACGTTACATAACGTTGTTTTAGTGGCCTTGCTAATTCTAAGGTACATGGATCTTGTGCTTGCACCCAATGGTAAGTTAAACATGTTTGTAATTATAGGGACAATACATGGCCAAACAAATGCACAGTAATGCATATTTTAAAAAAAAAGCCTGCATGCCCATGCTTCCCTATGTAATTTAACTGCACTCAGTCAACTGCAAAACATGCCATTCCAACCCCCTCCACCGCCACGGCTGCATATATCAAGACTGACATCCAGATGTGGGGACATAATGCACAAGTGGCCCAGCAAGGTAATAAATGCACAGGCAATGATGTACTACACATTACATCTCTGTATTCTCTGCCTTCCACACAACACCACCACTGCTGAATAAGGTTTGTGTTTTTTACTTGTTAGTTTTGCAAATACTACGGATTGAGGATGTGGTCAGAGAAGGAGGGCAAGGTACTTAGCTGTACTGGAAAATGCCCCTAAAGCAACATAGTACATTATACTGTATATCACTGCACTATACTGAGCCGATTTCTCTAAAATAGCAACCCTCTTAATTGCATGCCCCCTCTTTGTAACCTGTCTCCTGTATAGCACTATTATTCATTGAAAGGGAAAACATTATACTAAACTATACTATACTTTACTGTACTATATTATACTATACTATATTAACATTAGAACAAATATGGGGAAGCTGTAGATACATGTTTCAACATGGCCACCCAGCTCTGATTATGCAAATAATATATTCTACTGTTGATAAATTATCATGAGTAGTATTCAAATAATGTTGATGAAAATGTAATAAAACTAGTTGATCATCATGGCCATGTGCCTAATTGTCTCTTTCATTTGACTCTCAAGATGGTTCCCTGGGATACAGGTAACAAAGAATGCTTTTTTTTTCATACTTGCTACTCAAGCAAATGTACAAAAGTAACAATTCTTATCACTTAATTTATTAAATACATACTTGGATACTTCCATGTATGGCAATGGCTTTATTCAGATGTGTTTAAACAAATGATTACTACTTATAGAATAACCATATTATCAATTAAATACCACACTGCAAAGCTAATTGGAGACATGCATCACAACTTAGTGCCTTAACCAACTACAGTATAATTTCATAGTTCTCTCTGGTTGGCATTTCCTCTAAGTAGGGGGGCTATGCCAAGAGTACATTAAACAGAGAGGCAACATACATTTTAATTGATATGCAGGGGTTAGTTTTAATCCTAGCAGAACAGATAATTGACAAAGTGATTTGCATTCATCTGATGACTGAACATAAAACAAATATTCCACAAATATTTCTTCAGCAAAACTTTCATCTCCACTTTCTGGATTTTGTCCAAATCTGGAATTAACTTTCTAATATATTTTAGCTCATCTGTTTGTGCTCACAAGAGGTGGGAAATATTAGCTCTGGCCAATGATATTGTACATAGCACAGCTCTTTGTAAGAAGCTCTTTGTAAACATTAGTTACTTGTTTGCTAGTTAAGCGAGCTAAAGGATTAATACATGATGCAATTGACCACTGTTTCAGCAAGTATCTGTCATTGTAAGACAGAAATGATGGGTTCCACTGCCTGGACTGGATTCATGCTAAAATTGTTAACTCTTAAACCAATCTTCCACTGTATATCCCCATCCTAAACTATAATCCACTACCATTACCAGCTCATTAGCCTTTACATAAGATAAATACAGCTCTCTGGTCTAGTTAGATTTTAACCCTTTAATTACTTCCTGTATTTAAACATTGATGGATAAGGGTATTTTAGGAACTTAATATTTCTATACAGGAAAACATAGTTACATAGTTACATAGTATTTGAGGTTGAATAAAGACATATGTCCATCAAGTCCTACCTATTGTGTGTATGGCTCTACTGATGTGTGCGTATGCATAGGTGTCTGTGAGTTCTTATTCTTATGAGTACTTGTAACCCTGAATATTACGGTCCCATAGCAAATCGTCCAATCGCCTCTTGAACGATTCCACACTTGCAGCCGAAAGCACAGCATATGGCAGCGAATTCCAGACCCTGACTGATCTAACTGAGAAGAAACCCCTTTGCTGAATTTTTTTCCATTTTAGGTGGTGGCCTCTCATCCTTGTCATGGAGTTACTTGTAAAGAGATTGCTGCTAATGTTACTATGCTCGGTAAACATTTTGTACATTAGAATCATGCCCCCCCTTGATCTACTTACTTCCAATGAAAACATGTTTAATTTTAGTAGCCTGTTCTCATAGCTCAGGTCCTCCATCCCCTTTATGAGTTTGGTTGCCCTCCTCTGGACTCTTTCCAGTTCAAGGACATTCTTTCTGTTCACTGGTGGCCAAAACTGGATCGTATTACTCAGATGGGGCCGAACCAGTGATCTATAAAGTGGCAAAATTATAGACTTGTCCCTGCAAAACATTCCCCTCTTAATACAGGACAGAACCATACTTGCTTTGTTTACCGCAGCCTGACACTCCAAGCTATTGTCCAGCCTGTGGTCCACAATGACCCCCAAATATTTTTCCCTTTCGGACTTCCCTAGTGGAGTTCCCATTAGTGTGTCATCCGCTTTCTTATTTTTAACCCCAAAGTGCACAACTTTACATTGATCTACATTAAACCTCATCTGCCATGTAGTTGCCCACTCCCCTATTTTATCCAGATCCCCCTGTAATGTTATGTTGTCTAATTCAGTGTCTATTACCCTCCCGATTTTGGTATCATCAGCAAACACGTGTGTCTATATAGGATATGTGCAAATGATTCTTAACTGAAAGCTGTTCAGTTACTCATGTACAGTATATGCACTATGATTAAAGTGATATGACTGTCTGTGAAGAGCAGACTCTATACAACTTTATAATATTGATTAAAGTATTAGATATATGAGAATCAGAGTGGATCCAACCAGTGTATTTAAGATACATTTCAGGAAGAAAAAAAAAAAAAAACAGTGCACATTGGGGCTGCAATCTAAAGCCGGCCATGCACCTGTAGAATTTTCATTAAAAGAAAATTGTATCCAGAAGTTTTTTCTATTTTCTAATAGTTAAGGGCATCAAGTTCACTATCATTTTTGACTGTATTGATGAATCTATAAATCAAAGGAGCAGGATGGAACAGTTAATATGGTTTTCACTCCTACAATTCCAATCATTCCAAAATCAAATGGTAAAGCCAAATAAAATTTTGAACCACATTCGTCAAGTCAACTCTTTAATGACATTATCGAATCTTCTGGTGAGATTTTTCATATGAACATTTGTATAAAAAACTAGTGGCTTTATTTTTCCGAATCTATACAGTTGCCAAATTTCTAAGTTTCTGAATTTCCTTGTATGTTTGACCACCTAGAACTGCTCTTTAAGCTTCATGTACAAGCCCATCAGCAAGCAAGCAAGCTAAACTCTATCATAACATATAATTAAAAATGGACATATCCCTAATATAGAGTACATGCAGTATGAGAAAACACATTTTACTGGAAGCCTGTTTTTTTCATGCATCATTTAATAGAAAAATATAATTTAGGCAATTTCCCACCTATAATAGCCCACAAGATCGTCTGTCTGACAGCTGATCTCAAAAAAGTGTGTGAGCTACAAGAGCAGCTGAGGCTGGTGCCCAATATAATTTGTTCTATTGTTTTTATGTATTAAAAAAATCTTACATTCTGTACCAATAAATCTACATATATACAGGAAATTATTTTGAACCACCAGCAAGAAATCTAAAAAATTTAAAATGTTAAAGTGTATAAACAATCAAAACTGGTACCCTGGGTGACTGCAAGCACCTTCAACTGCCCTAAAACCAGTTTATCTGAAGCTGGGGAAGACCCTGCATTCTAGACTTCCAGTCTCCTGACACCAAAAGCCAACCTTGTCACTTAACTGTCAAATGCAGAACTTTGATGGTCATTAAAATCTCATGCACTTGACAGTTGAATGGGTGGGGCTTGGCACCAAAAGGGATTGGGCTTAACCACAACTCGGAGAGCGGTCAAATTCCTCTATATATTCTGGGCCTAAAATGCAGGTACAGATAAATGAATTCCTAGACAACCACAAGCATTTGCAGGTACCATAAGCAGCATGCAATTTACAAATAAAGTTAATTTATACACAGATTTTTCCTTATTTAGCTATATTTACTTTATATTGCATTAATATAGTATAGTATATACATTAATAATCAGGGATTATACTGAATTAATGCACACCAGCTGTGTTCCATTGTTTCTATCTTTTTTTTAAATTTATTTTACATTAATGGAACAAGAGGTGTCAGAACACACTAAGGTGAGGGGGAACACCAATAAGCAAAGGCAGATAGGACAGGGTCCGGATTCATGGCAGGAAGATCTTACAGGAGTATCCAAAAACATACTAAATAAGCAACCAGGCACTGACTCCTCACCAAATAAACAAAGAACTGACCATTTAAAAATAAAACTTCACTAAATCTACAACAGCTAACTAATATTCATAACCTTTACAAACACCAAGAATGTTTGAGTAATAGAGATTAGAGAAAAATCACCATTTCCTTATACACTCAATTGGTACACAATAAGTACAATAAGTACACAAAGGGGAAACAAATATTGATTTATTTTTAATACTGTAACAAATCTTAGGAGCATACTAAAAATACTGAAAACATCCTTCAGTATAAGGCACAAAACTGACGCCCTATAAAAAAGAACACATTCTTTTTATGGAAAGTATGGCTTTTCTTCTATGGCTTTACAGATGATATATGGATTCTCTGTAACCTGAACTTGAATACCTGTCATTAAATGTAAACTAAAAGCTTCAGTCACTGCAGCATGTACTCTTTAACTTCAATAGAAAGCAAAGTTGTAATGATGATAACAGAGGTGCTATCAAACATATACAGGTATCATGGGGCCAGAGAGGTCTATCCTTCTATCTATAGCTCTAGGTGGTTTTAAAAAAACAAAACACTAACTCCTGTGGGTGCCTGTTCATTTAAAATGATTATGTGTATTTTAAACAAAATCTTTTTTTGGAGGAGCGCTACTACCAAGAATCCCTTTTATGAACAATGCTTGTACAGTGATGTTGAATCATGTATGTATCAAATAAGTATAGAAAACCAGTCTTAAGAATGGAAAGGATATAGACTTACAGTTGGGATGTGGGAGAATCTGCCCAAAATCTCTTCTGATCTCCTCTTCAGGATCTGTTGGTCAGGTCCTTCTAGCTGGCAGGTGAGAGGTGAGTGGCTGGAAAGGGGCTAAGCTGAATAGCTGGTTCCCTCCAATTGTCAGTGTTAAGCTGGTCTAGAACATGTCTGCAATGGTGAAGCAGCCCACGTACTCGGCTGGCCAGGCCGGGCCGCGATGGCTGGGATAGAGAGAGTGTGAGGGAGAGAGCGAGGAGCAGCGAACAGCGCTGAAGCGCCTGGTGCCGTATGTATTGGCAATGCAGTCAGGCTGCTGTCTCGGGGTGTCCGGTGGTCTCGCTGACAACGAAAATCGTGGAGGACTGAACAGGGGGTAGAAGTGCACGGTGGGTAGACGGCTATGCGTTTCAAGGAGATTCCTCTTTGTCAAGCCACAAGATCGAGCAGATCGCGGGAAACCGGTCTGTTTAGCAGCGCTTACAATGGGGGAGGTAGAAGCAAAACAAGTGCAGTAGTCATGTGGTAACAAGGAACATGCTGTCAGGAGAACAGAGAGATAATCTCTTCAGTCTGCTACGTCTCCTTCTCCCTTCTTCTGTCTATCAGGGATGTGTAAATCTCAGGAATGAATGAGCAGAAATACAAATTTTTTATATAGGTAAGGTAAAACAGCTTTCATCGTATTTCATCTTAATATTTAGCTATTTGCTTGGAGTTCAGCTTTAGACTGTGCAAACTAGGAAATATGTGGACATAAAAACCATTAGATCACAAAGAGAATACATGCATACAAACTCTGGATGAAAAGGAAAATGTCGGACAAAAATGGCAAGGAAGCCATTGTGCCAGCAAAGTAATGCCTAATGGGAAGCACCTAAACCAGGGGCTTCAGAGCTAGGCTAGGTTACATCAGGTTTTCTTTTTTTTTTCTTTTGTGCATACGTATCAAGCTGTTGTGTATGCGCAAAAAAGCAGCAGGGTGACAAATTTTGCCAGACCAGACTCTCAAAATATATTGTTTTGCTCTGTATTAATAGTGTTACATATGGTACATTAAAATCTAACTCACACAAGCCATTCATTCACAAGATTATTAAAATCCCCCTCTCCCCCCGTCCCTCCAGATGATAAGGTCTTCCCCCTGATGATTGCAGTTGTGACAACTTTTCCCCCAAGTCACTCTTCTTGCTCGTCCCCGACTGGTCTTGTCACAACTCTCACATCAACATTGTCACATACAATTCAGTTCCAGTGGCCATCAGTGTAGGTGATGATATAGCAGTGCCAAGCCACTTTGAGCACATTCACACACCTTTGCAGGGCCCACAATTAAGGTAAGTATTACTTGGTTATCTAATCCCTTGAAAAAATATAATTAAATCCTTTATCAGCTGGGGCAAATGGGGGTAGTTTAATAATTCGTATTAATGCCTAAAATGTTGTTACTCTTGTTTGTATAGTACAACAGGTGTTTGCTGCTTCACTGCATCATCAATATGCTGTATGGTAACTGTCCTCTTCCTTTCTTTTTTCAAATTTAGTGGAAAATACTTTTAACTTCACTCTGTTCTATGTAGCTGTGCTCCCCATCAATCCACACATTATAAATATAGAAGCTAAAGATTTGTTAAGTTTTTTTTGAGTCTCTGTGTGACTATATAGTCTGACTATTATAGTCTCCACCCATTACAGTCTAATACAGCTATGCCTTTTTTTAATAAATACACCACTGCAATTCTGTTATGTATAAAAGCGAATATATCTATTTGCTGGTTTTTGCACTGTCAACTGCTGCAAATAATGAAAATACTATTTTTTGTTATGTAATTGAAGTGCCTGACTATCAATAAGCAATTAATGATCAGATCCCTTGCACATAAATTGTATTTACTTTAAGCTTGCAGTGATGTAAAAAAAAACTGGAGTGCACAGCTGAATTAGCTTTGAGACCGACCACCTCATTTTGCACTTGCTAGTTGCCTGCCTTAACTAATTAAGTCTTAGGAGTAAAATGAAGAATCCTTTAATGGATTTAGATCATTCCTGGCATCATTAAGCCCTGTCCCACTCTTGTTTTTTGGCCCCGTTGTTTCATTTAATTATTTGCATTTTCAATTTCGTTGCCAAGAAGAGAAAAATACTGTAGAAGGAGTCTCTAATAGAGAATAACACCAGCAAGGGCCACAGCCGAGAAATCTGGGATTTTTATTCATCTCAGCTTAGCAATTCTCTTGTTTAATTTATGCTGTACCAACACTATTGACTAACAAAAGCAGGCAGCTATGGCTTTTAATAATTGCCCGATTCTAAAGGGCAAGAGCGGAGTGCTGACAAGTCTTTGCAAACACCCAGCCAATAGACTCAGTGCAAGAAAGTGACTAGATTAATGGTCTCATTATAATTCATTAAAGAGTAGTGAAAGGATGGATGCCTGCTTTAATTAGTTTTATTACTGCAGGAAAATGTTTCATAAACCAGGCTCATCGTTATGCATACTTGGAAAACAGAAGAGTGGTAATCAAACTTGATGAGGAGGCTTTCATTAGGAAGCATGGCTAAGGGCAATGATCATGAGTAAGAGGATATTCTGAAGATGGACATGGCAGTGCATCACACACAAAGTTGTCATCTCAAGTGCTGTAATTTTATTATGAAAAATTGCAGAGATGGTTACAGTGGTTATTTCAACAGAATAGCTGACAGAGCACAAACAGCGCAATCTCTGCAATAACAGCCTGGGTGAACTATAGATATACTGCAACAGAATCTGCTAATAAGGCAATCTTTAAAATAGATATATTTCAATCTGCAAAACACTAAGCAAATTATGTACTCCTATAGTTACTGTCAAAAACAGTCTATATTCTACCCAAAATTATTCACATTGTCCCTATAGTTATAAAGATAGATATCTTGAAATCAGCAAGTTTTATCCTTATCCTTATCTGAGAGACCTCAGAGTGTACTTGTTTTTCCGCATGGTAGTGTGTGGGCAGCTTTAACCTGACATCTAAAGAATTATGGCCCTGTAAAATGAAATAAAAATAAAATATGAAGGCACTACTCTAAAAGGAAAGAAGCTTTACACATACCTGTGCTATTTAACTCCTCTGGCTGGTTAAATAGTGGTTTCCCCTAGTGATCCCTAGTCACTGTAGGACACAATAATGTAGGAGTCAGCAGGAGGAACCTCAGCAGCTGACATGTTATACCACACACCCTGAAGTGTGGTAGTGGGTCAATGTTGGGAGCCCTGCAATAGTGTGAAGTTTTGGCAAATGGGCCAATGGAGACATATGTATAAAGCTTCTTTCTTTTTTAGGTAGTGTCTGTATCTTTTTTTGATCTCTTGACAGAGACAATTTAAACATATGCCTTTCATGCTGTCAGCTACTAACCAGTAAGAACAAAACACTATCATTATTTCAGTTTGCTACTGGTCTGTTTTTGGTATATGAGTTCTTAAAAAACATTAGTCATTAAAGTACACTTAAGACCTCTTTTTATACGTTTGCATTTTAGTGCACGGGTCGAAAAGCAAATCAGCCGATTTGTCTTATTAACAGTGGCATAGAGGTTAGCGCCTCTGCCTTGCAGCACTGGGGGTCCCCGGTTCGAATCCCAGTCAGGTCGCTATCTGCAAGGAGTTTGCATGTTCTCCCTGTGCTTGTGTGGGTTTCCTCCCACACTCCAAAGACATGCTGGTAGGTTAACTGGCTCCTCTTTAAGTTGGCCCTCTATGTATGTATTTATGCGAGATAGGGACCTTAGATTGTAAGCTCCTTGAGGGTAGGGACTGATTTGAATGTACAACTATGTAAAGTGCTGCGTAAATTGTCGGCACTATATAAATAAATAATAATAATTTAACCCAATGACCCCATTCACACAGTGCCATGTTGCCTTTTTAAAAATGAGGCCATGATGTTCAATATTCTGTGCATTTTGATGTGCTTTGAGGCCCATAGAAGCCAAAGACAATGCATGAAGGTGCACTTATAGCACAATTTTATGTGTTTCCAGTGCCTGGTAAAAAGAAAAGTTGTCAGCGGTCAAGGTGATAGTGTTGATTTCTAATTGTATGATCATCTGAAATCACCTTTTTATAGAAATCTGGGTGTATGAGGAAAATGTTTTGTCATAATCTCCGAGATCATTATAAATGACCCAAAACTGCCCTCTCTGCTCTCTTTTTGCAAGAAATTGATAAATCCAGTATCTGTGCCTCTCATGCTGCCTTTTCTCCTCAATGAGGAACTCCATAGGTATTTGTAGCAGCTGGAGTAATTGACTACTTCCAAAACTTCAGATGTCTTCCTCGATGAGCACAACAAGCAGGGGTATTCTGACAGATCAACGAATCTCCCGCTGTGTACATTATATGCTGACAGTGATGCCTGGCATTGTCAGAATACCGGAACAGTGCTTTCTGCTGACTGGGTTTGAACCTTTTGCTGCTGGACCCAACTTTCCACTGTTATCCTCAGGTGGCCGGACCATTTTTGCTATTTTTCACTTTTGTTATGTTTCACAATTTTTTTTAGTAACAGCTTTGAAAGTTTGTAAAATACCCCCCAACCCATAAATTTTTTTGAAAGCACATGACCTGTAAAATATGGGTATAACCTGTAAAATAATGGATGCAATACTGTAAAAAAGCAATGTACACTAAAAATCCGGAGGCTCGCTTCACACCTATGTGTTGTGGTAACACCCAATCCAATAGCCCATGTGCATGCTGCATTGGTGTGTGTTGCCATAAAATGATGCAGAGATAAATTACAACATGCAACAATGCGCTGCTGAAAATTGATTTAAATGGATATGATTTAAAAAGAAAGTTCAAGCACTGCAATGTGTTGCAACTCACCATAGTGCACATACACAATGCACACCATAAGACGCTCCCTCTTAGTGTGTTGGTACACCGTAGTGAATCAACACAAAAAACATGTATTACTACAATATGTGTAGTGCACATGTGTACATTATATGTACTGTATGTGTATGTTCCCCAGTCTCCTTCTCCTCTGCCTGGCACTCAAGGAACCAGAGTACTCCCACATTCTTTCAGGAAATTCAGAGATCCTAAATTTAGGGATTTGTAATCATAAGATACATTAGGATCCCTTCCACAGCCCACTGTCTCTGCTGGTAAAGGCTAGGGGAAGTCAGTAGAAATTGGAGGTAACACAGGAGAACACACAAATGGCAGAGACAGCAGATTGTGCAAGGTAGATGAGTCAGATTGTGGGCTCAGAAAGTGCTTGCATCTAACACAGTACACTCAGGTCTGGCAAGTGTCACAATGCAAAGAGCCCAGTGGCTAGCCCTGGACATCCAGTCCAGCGCAATCAAGGTACTGCCTCCACAGCTATCGCTAAATAAACACTGATATGCATAGCTTTAAAAAGAGACACACTCAAGCAGCAGTGTAGTGAAAAATCCTGACTAAAGAGAGAAAAAAATTCCCACAAGCAAAGAAGGCTAGAAAAAAAATATAGACATTTCAGCAGAGGTGAAGAAAAGGTGTCCAACCTTCTAAGACACTAGCAAAAATATGAGGCATGTTGGGTAGAGGAGGGGTTATATAGGGGCTATCTTACAACTTTTCTGTTTGTCAATGTTCCAACCTTCTGAAAATGGCAGTATAGCCCAACTGTTCCTAATTTCCTGTGTCCCTCAATGGATGATGGAGAAATTGACTTGCAATTAAAAAGTCTTGTGGCACCAGGCAGAAATGCACAGTGAAGAATTTCAGGGGAGGGGTGAAGGTAAGTATTTACCTTTGTGGGTTAAAGTGAGGTTGTTCTTTACATTTCAGAGTTAGGTTAGGGTATGCGTGCTTGAAGTAGTTTAAGGGTTGAGGGTGAATAAGAGCGGTACGTTAAAGGGAACGTATAGTGTACTTTCAGCAAGTGCATACTTTGAGTTATTAGTTAACCCTAAAATAAATGTTGGATAATATTTACATTATTACAACATTATATTATTCTGGCCTTGTCAACCATTCTTGGCTGTTAGGTGAATTGAGTGAACCTAGGAATTCTGACCTGGGTTCAGCATGCAACCAAGTCCATCTCCACCATCAGGAGCTATGTGAACACCGGCTGGCCCTTAGATTCCACATCCTGGGGGACCCCATGCCATCTACATTGTAGCACCCAGCCTAGTACCTTGACCTACCAGCCTATTCTGTCTTCCACTGCCTCATTCAGTTCCCCTGCTCTGTTCCCTGCTTGTACTCCAGCTCAGGGAGTTGTTAGCCTACACTGCTTGCACCCTTTTCTCTGAGTGTCCCTGCTAGTTTAGTAGATAGGGTCCACAGACCTGATTCCAGTTTATAACCCTGTATCCCATCCGTGACAGAATCTTTAAGAAGCTTGTACAAACCTTTTATGCTATAGGGCTTTGGTAAGGGCAGAGTTAAGTAGTGGCTAACAAAGTGGATGGAGTAATCTCCACTGCCTTTTATTGTATTCAGGCAGCTGCAGCTCAGTGAATGTCCAAACCGTTACTGAATTTGATAGGATGTTGTCATTGTTCGGGTGATTATTTTCCACAGGCCACGAGGTGCTTGCAGGGCCACCCAATGCTTACATTCTTGCTGATTTAAAAAGGGATCAGATAACATTCGAGCCATCTATGATAGTAAAATAGTGAGGTGTCTAAACAAATTTGCTTATATGGCTGTGCAATAAAAGACTTCCATGGCAGTGTCAATATTTCAATTAAAATCACAGTGGCATATTTATTTCCCTATTTTCAGAATTCTGAACATCTATATGCCTTAACGTCAATATGTGGCTAGGTTATGAACATAATGTAATTTTGCTTACCAAGCTTTAAATGAACATTATAACAAACCTTTACTAACTTCTATAGCGTCAGTCTCTGTAAAGAAATTCATTCTCAACGTTCACACCAGCTTAGTTACCTCTTCCACTCTCCCACCAGTAAATTTAGTGTTTCTGATGTGAACTGAGGATTCACTTTAAAGTAACCTGCACTGAGAAAAATATGGTGGCTGCCATTGCTGACCTCCTGGAAAAGCTACTTGCCTGGCTGTCTGTGACTTTTTGGATCACTATGCTGCAACAATCAGGATCAGACACAACCCAGAAAGTACAGACTACATTGATTCAGCATGACTGTCAAGATAAAAACATTTTTAATGGAAGATGAGCAATGGCAGCCCACTTAGTTGCTCTATGCAGGTTACTTTAATATAACAATTTCTACTTCACTTTTAGTAATTTGAAAGTACCCATCCATAATCCTAATATAATTTATGTTATAGCCACTGCTGTAGAAATGAAGCAGTTCATAAACATCATTTTGTTAAATTATTCATTAAGCTGTGTTTTTATGGTTTCCCCCAGAAATCCTGTAGAACATTTTACACACATGATCAGCAGGATTGCAAGAAATGTACCCAACACTGAACGGTTTTTGTGAACGTGGAATTGATACAAGGTAGATCGCAATTCGAAAGTTTAGAATAGGTGGCTGTCGGTATAACTAGAAAAGCATTTTCAGGGAATTATACATGGGACCTCCAGGCAGGAATTGAAGGTGACAACTAGCGAGAAGCAATTCTTTTTCTTGGTGTGTTTATATTGTAAAGTTTGGTCCTGGGGATGATAATTTATTTTCATGATCTGAGCATCAGACAGTGGACACTGAAGAGCTGTATCCTTATTTTATTAAATGCCTCCTAAGGTGCTGAAAGTGAATGCTTCTCTTTGTAATGTCAAAACAGATCTGGCTAAAGGCATGGCCTGATGCTAGTTGATGGATTCTTTTAAGTGCCTGGGATAAAAGCTTGTATTCCTGAGGAATTGTATATGGGTCAGTTTGTGAGTACTTCCAATAATGCATATTGTAGTATCTAGAAACAGTATTTCTGAGCGGTTAAACTTTAAGTGTATTTCTAGCCAAAAACTGTTTTCTAGTTTTGGATACAGTGGGGAAGGATTTGATCCCCTGTCAAGCTTTTACTGCTAATCATGCTCCAGTAGAAAGATTTACGCTTACTTCCTGCCCATCTGACAACAGTTTCACCAGACAGTAAGTGCAGAAAAACCTGCAACATAGACAGAAATTAAAACCTGACAGGGGTTCTACCCTTCCCATACTCTACTAACGAAAATCAGTTATTTCTGTGCGTTGCTGTTGCGTTTATTCACTTCCTGCCATTTACATTTTTGTCAGCAATACAGAAAGTGATATTCATTTTGTCTAATAGAGCTACAGATACCAGTAAAACTAGAGGATTTTAATCCTTCCCTATTCTATCCAAAAATAAGTCTGGACATACAGCTTAAGTTTTATAGTGGTGTGAAAGCTGTCATTTCAATTAATAGAAACATATTTTCCACAACTATAGTCCAGATAATCAAGATGTTATTGATATACAGTAGCGGAAGGAGGTCACGGACCTTATGGCACATAGCAGCAGGTGTTTTTTTCCACTATGTCTGCCTAAAACAGATATGTATAGTGGGACACAAATTATGATCCCATTGTCACATGTGGAGTAATTGAGTGTTAGCCCAGTAACTGATTCTAAAATCAATTTCCGATCCTGCATGTACCAAAGGCATGTTGCAATTCCATCATTGTTGGGGATGTTGGTATGCAGGCGCATTATCCATGGAGGGTGGGACCGAGGACCAATGGCAACAGTGTTGTTGAAGAGGTTTGTTGTATTCCTAATATACCTTAATGTCTTTATGATTAGATTTTCAAGGTATTCAGGATCGGGGTTGTTCTTATCCATTAAGCTATATGCCTACCAATGTTACCCTTTTTTCCGATGTTGGGCACTATGTAATAATAGTCCAATTTTGAGTCCCCAGGTAGACCCCAATTGAGAATTAGGTAGCTTTTTAATGCTACTGCTTCTACTTACAATGATGGCTAAGTACATAAAAAATATAACATTTTGTATTACCTAAACACTTAACTGAGCCAAAGTTTCCAAGTTGTTTAAAGAATGGAAGTAGATGCAGTCATTGTGTGGCCTGACTTTTTATTGGGCCTTGTTTCATGCATGAACAGAGTTTAAGTTTGAGATGAGGCTATTATCAGCATACTGGTTCTAAAGTGATCTAATCTACATGATGATCAAAATAACTATGTAAAATGTATTATACTTCCCTCTCTAGTGGCCTGTGTCTTCTATCCTCCATATGTTATAATGATGCATTCTTCCTCAGACTCTTTGCCATGCAAAACTTTCAAGTGTTTTGGATGCCTGCGTCACCTGCCATGCATTGTGGTTGCATCCTCTGGTCCCTACATTACTACCTACCACTGCAGTGACATAGGAATTAGTGAAGGACTGCATCTAATACCTCTTCCTTTTAAAGGAACTACTACAGTCAAGTTATTTTTTTTCTCAAAAACAGCGTTGCTTTATATTTAAACATATTTTTAATATACAGTCAACTTTCCAACTTCATAAATTTGAAATACTGCAAAAAAACCAAACACACACACACACACACACACATATACATGTACTTGAAGTACCATTTCAAGTACATGTATATTTCTAGTATCAGACTAGAACAGATTACAGTCATGTCACTGAAGTGCTAGCACTTCAACAGTGACCTCTAGAGGAGTACATTTTAGATTCAGCACTGAAACACTACAAATAAAATATTATTCTGTTTCAGATGTCCAGGTCTGTTACATAAAAGTCATAGTCATGCAGAAAACAAAGCATAGACCACTGCTCAAAGGCATGAGGATCCTATGCAAATGAATACATATTTATACTTTACAAAGATTGCATTACTCCAGGAGTTCCTAACCTTTTGCATAGCATGAAACACCTCTCAAAACATTTGCTTTATAACACTTGCCTGAAGACTAAACATTAATTATGACAGTGTAAAAAATGTAAAGATATAGAAAACAAGGTTTTTTTTAAATATAGTAATGGACAGATTGCAGTAAGCAACACCAACCTCTCAACAATCACATATAATTATTCTGACTGATTGCTTGTTATAGCCATCAGCACTTGCAGATCATCATTGTAATTTGACTGGCTTATTATAATGGTACAATACTGATTTATTTTACAATAGGGCTATACGCAAAATGAAAAAAAAGCATAACTAGCATTAAAGTGGACAAAATTTAAAAAGTGAAGATTTGACATCTTTTAAGGATATGTTACTTGTGCCTAAGCAGCATGCTGAAAAATGTACTTTTTATCTCAAATTCTTCCTGGAAAAAAAAAAGAGTAGTGCACTTTCCGTGCCTAGGCAGTCCTGTGCATTGAGCCTCATAGCTATATTTCTGCAATGTCAGATTATCTATAGCATTTCTGTCTCTGCTGTTGCTAGGAGGCATGGAGTGAGATTTGATGATGCCCTACTGTGCGGCTCACTGTTTTCCTTGCTGGGGTGGAGACTGTACCTAAAGACCTGCAGTGCAAGAATCCTGCTATTGCTTTATTTATTTAGTTTATCAATGCTTACTCCACTTTTGGTGTTGCTATTTAAATATTAACCCACCAGTCATCCAATCAGCAGGCATCAGGGGGCAGAAGTTGGGTTTCTGTCAGCTTCAGATAAGATGTTAAACTTACAGCGGATGTACAAATTGCTGGTTTTCTTCATTTAGAGGAGAATTATGGGATGAGAAAAATATACTCATCCCCATAGTTGGTGGCGAGTCATTACACGCCACCTGGCTTCCTGAATGGGACTTCCGTTACTCGGTAATTGGTATCGGCGAGTACCGAAAAAAAATTGTCGGTACTCGTACTCGGTACCAAAATACCGGTATCGGTGCATCCCTAGTATTTATATTTTTACATAAGATTATATATTTATGGGAAAAGCCATGTTACTCTCATTTACAAATATATATTTACACATAAGTACCTACCTATTACATATTAACTGTAATAAGATCCTTTTGTATCAAAAACATACACAGAGTTGCCATAGAGCAATCATGCTTATACACTATATGGCCAAAAGTGTGTGGCTACCTCATAATCACACCTATAGGAGTTTGGACATTCCAATCCAAAACCATGGACATTGTTATTAAGCTGGCCCTAATTTTGCAGCAAAACAGCTGTCACTGTTCTGGGAAAGCCTTCTAAATGATTTGGAGTGTGCCTGTTGGAATTTCTGGCCATTCAGCCAAAAGAGCATATGTGAAATCACAAAGTGAAGGCCACAGCTTGCCAGGTTGCTAAGAGCTTTTAGCAATCTGTGACGCCCTCTACCCTCTGTCTGGCTTCTGCCCAACTCACAGACGTCTGTGCACTAGCACTATCAGCAGCAACTAGTCCCACCCCAATGACCTTAGGTGGCATACAGGGTATGGGCGTCCCTGGCCAGGACCATGACAACACATTTCTCAATTGCTAATTGGTCAGAAACCCGTCCTAGACTGTGGCTCAATAGTAAAAATGCAGCAGCTCACATACTAGATCCTTTTTCTGCTCTCACCTTCTTTTAGCTAGCTCTCTGTTTGAGACTAACAGCACTGTGGAGTGCTGTAGAGTATGATTACTTGCCAATGCATACAGATTTTTGTTGAAGTACTATAACACTAATGACTCATGGCCACACAGTGCTGACACTGCCATGTGTGGCCCCCTTAAGACCCCTTTGTTCCACAAAAGTCGATTTTTCTAATTGAAGTGACACTAAACTCAGGGTTAAATCTTAAAAATGTGTTCAGGTACCCTAACTATTAACCAAAATGTATCTTATTTGTGTATCACTCAGCTGTAGATCCTCAAATCATCTCTGTCGCTGTCCTTCCTTCTGAAGGGTGGCTACTTTTATTCCACCATGGTACTTATCTTGATTCCAATTAGTAAACTAAACATAGGATTGTAGTCCATCACAGGAGCAAGCTCAGAGAGGTGGCTACTTTACAACACACACAGGGACCATGGAGAACAAAAGTAACCACCCTTCAGAAGGAAGGACAATGTCAGTACCAATTTAGAGATGATTTGAGGATCTACAGCTGAGTGATGCACAAATACGGTACAGTTTTGTTAATGGTTATGGTACATTAATTAATTTTAAAGATTTAACTTGTGAGTTTAGTGTCACTTTAACTTACAGACTAATGAAGATTGATAATTGATTGTTAGAATGTAGAATTCTCACGATCATGAGGCTCTCTACCTGATGCTGAAATTGCACCTTCCACAGTTAACTTAAATTATTCTGTACTTGTGTTTGTGCATGTATATTATTGTTCGCTAGCAGCATGTGCAATCTAGCGTATGGTGCAGTCAGGTAGTAAACCTTTTCTTACAAGTATCTGACATATATATGCAGTATATTGCCAAAAGTATTGGCTTTTAGGTGTTCATTGGATTCAGGTGTTCCGTTAAATTTCCTTGCTACTAAATATTCCACGGTCATCTGTTAGTGGTATTATAACAAAGTGGAAGTGACTGGGAACAACAGCAACTCAGCCATGAAGTGGTAGGCTACGTAAAATGGCACAGCGGGGTCAGCGCATGCTGAAGTGTACAGTGTGCAGAAGTTGCCAACTGTCTGTAGAGTCAATAGCTACAGACCTCCAAACTTCATGTGGCCTTCAAATTGGCACAACAACAGTGCATAGAGAGCTTCATGGAATGGGTTTCCATGGCCGAGCAGCTGCATCCAAGCCTTACATCACCAAGTGCAATGCAAAGCATCGGATGCAGTGGTGTAAAGCACGCCGCCACTGGACTCTAGAGAAGTGGAGACGTTTTCTCTGGAGTGACGAATCAAGTATCTCTGTCTGGCAATCTGATGGATGTGTCTGGGTTTGGCTGTTGACAGGAGAACGGTACTTGACGTACTGCATTGTGCCAAATGTAAAGTTCGGTGGAGGTGGGATTATGGTCTGGGGTTGTTTTTCAGCGGTTGGGCTTGGCCCCTTAGTTTCAGTGAAGGGAACTCTTAAGGCATTAGCATACCAAGACATTTTGGACAATGTCATGCTCCCAACTTTGTGGGAACAGTTTGGGGTTCCAACATGACTGCGCACCAGTGCACAAAGCAAGAACCATAAAGACATGGGTGAGCAAGTTTGGGGTGGAGGAACTTGACTGGCCTGCACAGAGTCCTGACCTCAACCCAATAGAACACCTTTGGTATGAATTAGAGCGGAGACTGCGAGCCCGGCCTTCTCGTCCAACATCAGTACCTGACCTCACAAATGCTCTTCTGGAAGAATGGTCAAACATTTCCATAGACACACTCCTAAACCTTGTGGACAGTCCTCCCAGAAGAATTGAACCTGTTATAGCAGCAAAGGGTGGGCCAACTCAATATTGAACCCTACGGACTAAGACTGGGATGCCATTAAAATTCACGTGCGTGCAAAGGCAGGTGTCCCAATACTTTTGCCAATATAGTATATATATATATATATATATATAGATAGTGACAGAACCTAAGGCATGGTAGTAGAGGGTGTCTATTTTCCCCCAACAGTGCAGCGCAGCAGGGAAGAGAAGCCAGTCCAGAGTTTCTGCCTGGTCCAGTAAGGCCTCTCCTGTACTTAATGAGGAGCACCAGTTAGTTTGGGGAGTCAGTTGGAAGTGGGCTGGAGAAGAGGGAAGAGGTCAGCAGCAGTAAGGGATACTGCAAACCCTTGTTTCTATGAGTTTGAGAGGACTTATCTCAAAAAGGACTAAAACTACATTTAAAAGGTCTGTGCATCCATTTGTTTTGCTTTCCTTGGGAACAAGTGACATTATCACATTTAAGTTGTGCCTTTTCTTTGAAAACGCTCAGTTAAGCAAGGACTTTTGTTTGCTTATACTTATTGTTGCATGTTGTGCCAGACCTATTAATAAAAAGGCAAAGGACTTTATTTTTGAACAAAATTGCATCATTGTGTGGTGTTTCCAACTGTGAAGACTGTGTGATTAAAGATCTCAGGTCACAATATATATTTTATTTAGGCAATCTTCCATTTATATTTATATGCTAAATATAAAACGAAATTATTTTTATTTATATAAACGAAATATTTTATTTTTCAGACACTAAACCTTTCTAACTACTCATGTTGACTCATGAATGCCTACCTACACAAATATTCTCTGCTGTACAAACATCTGAATAGACATGACCCAACAGCGAGTATTATACAAAATGTGGTATGCTGGTTTATTCTTGCCTGAAAGTGATAAAAGGATGCAGACATGATTCACATAAGCCATCAAGAAAATACTCTTTTTAACTATTACACATACAGTATGTTAGGTCCTTTTGTTCTCAGCAGTGCAGTGCTTATAACTATATACTGTATACTTATTTATTTGTCAGAGATACACAGACAACACAGATAACATTTTACAATGCAAACAGTCTAGTGGGATTATTGCAAAAACTTTTATTATTATTTATTACAGGTATTTATCTAACACCATACATTTTTGCAGCCCTTTCTATACTAGTCATTAATATCAGTTCCTGCACTGAAGGAGCTTATGATATAATGTCCCTAACCTTCTATGCATAAATACATACACACACACCAGGGCCAATTTATACAATTAACCTACCAGTATGTATTTTGGGGTGTGGTAGGAAACCGAGTACTGTGAAGAAACCCAGGCAAGCACAAGGAGAACATGCAAACTCCATGCAGATAGTGTTTTGACAAAACCTGGATTCAAACAGGGTACCTCAGTGTTGTATGAAGAATAGTATACTATAACATGTCGGAATATCCCATTGTGACCAAGAAAACAAATTATGGTCAGATGCTGGGCATCAAGCATAGCAGTGTTTGAACAATGTATGTTTCTCACAACAACCAGTTACATTGATGTTTTCTCCAATGCATGTTTGTTTAAGCACAAGGCCAATTTGTTTAAGCACAAGCATTAATAATTCAGCCATTACATATTATAACTATAAGCAAATCATTAGTGAGAGACTACAGGTCTGTCACACATATCTGACTTTCATGCCGGGGTTTTCCCTTTACCCTGTGTCAGGGATACCGGCACAGGTGACCCCACACCTGCACAGGTACCCACACAGGCAGACCAAACACTTATGACCACATCGGACAGGGCAGAATGTATTATATAAAGTTTAATAAACAGCAAAACTAAACAACACCCAAAAGCAAACATAAATAAGTAACCTCAACCAGACTACAAGCAGGTAATGGCAACAGGAGGACACGCAGGTAATGGCAACAGGAGGAAAGGCAGGTAATGGCAACAAGAGGAAAGGCAGGTAATGGCAACAAGAGGTATCTAGGACTGCAAAATGGGTAACCGGGCTCGGGACACAAACAGGGTACAGGACTGGTAACAGGACTCTGGACGGAAAGCAGGGTTCACCGGAACTGGGGACTCAAGGTTCAAGTTTCAGGAAACAGGAAACGATACTGAGCCATCATCCTGACTGCAGGGAGGGTTTAGATATCCTCCCAGGAAGCACCAGGTGATGGCTAAGTACTGGCAGCTGGGAAACACCCGCAGGTGAGCACTGGAGCTGCAGGTCTCAGCTCCTGCGCCACCTAGAGGCGCTCTGGATCCTAACTGTTTCTGTGCCAGATTTTCCCCTCTGTCCTAGGTGCCTGGCAGGGCTGCAGCCAATCTGGTCTCCACCTTCCCTACTTAGTGTTCCTTCACCTGATGCTTGGGGTTGGAGCAACGTGTCTGTTCACCACCCCTGGTATTCAATAGCGATCTCTAAATTCCTTGTGATCTCCCTCTATGTTTCTAGAGATATTCTATGTTTCCTAATTTTCCTGTGCTTCCTAATTTCCTTAGCCTACCTGTGTACCCCTGATAATTCCCTGTTTGGATGTATTCCCTCCTTGCTGTTCTCTGTGTCCCTGTTGGCCCTTAGTTTCTAGTGTTTCCCTGTGGATGTCGTTTCACACTCACCTGTATGCTTTGAGTAGTCTCTACTGTCTGTATATCTATACTGCTTTTGTGTTCCCTCACTGCAGATCCAGTGTGTCTGCTTTCCCTTTGTGTCCTGCTTCCTTTGAGTAACAGCCTTAGTTGTGCTTCACAGCTTTGTATTGGTTCCCGTGCCTTCCTGTGTGCCTGTTTACACTCGATCCTTGTGATTACCTGCCCCATGTCCTGAACCATGCTTCTCTACTACTGTACTTCACACTCTCCCTGTGAACCACCTCTTGGGTATCTTGAGCCTTCCTCATGTCCATTTCCCTGTATGCTCAACTTCAGTGAAATGCATGGCCCTTGTGAAATGCATGGCCCTTGCCTCTCTGCCCCATACCTTTCTGTATGCATGTTCAATGTGTGTACTGCCTCTGTACATTAAACTTCTGTGTAGTCTTGTTCCTGTGTGAATCTTCTTGACTGACCTAAACTCCACTGTATCACATGGTTCCTGTGTATATTCACTTGTGTATTCTACTGTTCTGTGACCCACGTTGCCTTTGTGCTTCTTCTATAAACTAGTACATTTTTATTATGTATGGACCCAGTCCCCTTTTTCCTGCGTTCTTTGGTGTACACCATGTGCCAGTGACTCATACCTCAGTGAATTATGTCTTTGCCTGCTGTGAAACTGTACCTTCCCACACCTCGTTGTTAAGTTTTGTTTTTTTTGTCCCACTCATCATTCAGTCCAGTACCACACTGCTGTTCCCTTTGCAATTTAGTAATTTGTGTCTGCACGGGTGTTTTGGAGGGCTGCAACCTGGGAGCTGTCCTGCAACGTAACATGCTTGCCATCAGAGGCTCTGGATAAGATCTGTCACTTCTTAGACCCTGCACCTCTGGCACACCCACATTTATTATGCAGTTACTCTGTCTCACGTTCCCTTTGTCAAGAGTCCGTAGTTTCCTTTCACTCCCCAAGACCTGTGTCCCTGTCCTGGTCCCTGCTTGTTTCAGTCCTGGGCAGCACCACAAAACCTGGAGCTTACATTCCCCAGTTCCCCTAGTTCCTAGACCATGACAAGGTCAGAGAACAGCATGCTGAAGAATTTCGTGAATGGAGCACTCAGGTTAATGAAATTGTGCAAAGAGCAATTATCTGAGCACCTGAAATAGCCTATTTTTTGTGCAATCATTTAGCAGTGCACAACTGATAGGTAAAGGTAATGCTGTACAGAGAGAATGCCCTTAGTTCTAAGGATGGCCCTCAACCCTGATGTTCAACTGCTATATGGAGGGCAAATCTGATGAGACAGGTTATGCCCCAACAGTATATACTAGTACTGCACATGTCTTCACCCTTCCTTTATCCTCTGACACACTCCAGGATATTTGGTCAAACTGAATGTTTATGTACATCTGGCCCCCAGCAGAATTCTATCGGCAAAAGGGACTAAAGTGTGTGTGTGTGTGTGTGTGTGTGTGTGTGTGTCTGTGTAACCAAAGATAAAAAGTTTGCGCTTTTGGAATAAAGGCATCACCTCCATTTTGGCATGGTTTGGGCAATGGGAAAATATTAGTTCCCATTTTTTATGGTATAATTTATCTTACATGAGACACTACTAGTACAAGGGATGCACTGGCTTCTGCCCACAGTATTACAAATGGGGTGAGCGTGATGCGATACCACTAGGAATGAATTAAGCAAGGCAAAACTCACAGATAATACAGCCATTTTTTTCCAAGCTGGGGTTAGCTAGGAAGTAGCAATTTGGGAGTCCTGTTTGGGGTGAGGGGTTAGCATGCTCTGCACAGGAAGTAAACTGGTAAGTGGTATTTGGACTACTATTATTAGTTTTCCATTTGAATATAATACTAAAAGTGAACAATAGGTTACACATTGCCAGTGGCTGGTTTATTTTCATTTGATATGCTCTAGTTACTTACTATACATTGTCACTAAACTTCCAGGCATTCACAAAAAGATGTTTATGATTGTTCATTTTTCATCAATTTGTCATAACCACCATGATGACAACACCATGCTTCAGTTGAAATGATGCCAGATCCTGCATCAGTGAATGTGTAGGCAATAGCATTCTGTCTCTAAAATGCAATATTCCCAATTCTGGTGCAGTATCCCTGTGTATTACAGTGCATTCAGTCTACAGATGTATGTTCATGTGCGACTGTTTATAGTGGGAACACAATATTGTCTACCATTAAAGTGTTGCTGTTTGTGATCATCTGAAATATTGTAAGACATGTCATCTCAGTTAAATGTAATTACGCATTCTACCAGAGGTAATAAACATGATTTTCCCCAGCTGCTGCTATGCATAGTTACATTTTTTTATATGGTGACAGTTAAAAGATGGTTAGCTGGGACATATAATATAATTGCTGCGTATTTACTAATGCTACTGATGACTGATCATTATCAGTAAATGGAAAGTAAGAATTACATAAAATGAATAGATGGTAGTACTGAAGTCACTGCATAGAAAGCTTTGATACAGCCCCAAAAAAGTTTCTGACTACAAAAAAGTAACATGAGAGAGAAAAATAAAATAACTAGTACATCCTGAACCTTTGGCACAGAAATACATAAAAAAAGACACAACATAACTGTCAAGGGTTTTTGTGTTGTGCCCTGGCAGTGTTTACATGCACCAGGGCACCACTGTGTAAACTGCTCTTGTTGCTACTGAAAAGGTGTTCTGGAAACACAAATCCCAAACCTATATTTCTGCAGCACATAAACCACCTATCTGCCACCCAACGCTGCTGTTATATAGATGATGCGTTATATGTATAGCCAAGGACTCAGAACCAGTAATCGCTGCCTATATTCTATCCTGTTCTTCAAATGCAAAATACATGTATATGTGCGCATACATGTTTAAGTCCACTTAAAAAATATATTGACATATTAAAGAGGTAGGGTGGATGGTCACAAAGTAAAAATTCCCCCCTGCAAATTGGAAACAGCAGATCCTGTGGCGCACTGTGGATCCTTTGGTTCTGGGTCACATGACCTAAGGTAGAAATGTTAGGTCAGCTGACCTACAGTAGTTCTGCATTGCAAAAGGTTATGTCAACTATGTGTTCATTAGCTTTTTTTTGCTGACATAAGCCCTTCCGTGTACTACAACTGCAGAATCAGGACACTTGATATGGAAAAGAAGAGCCACAGGACTTGTTTCCAACCAACAGCTACGATTTTATGTTTTATATTTATATATTTTCCACCACTCTTCATAGATGTATTCATACATTTACTGGGGTATCTAATATATGCAAAACAGTTATACTGCAGCTGTCATCCAGCCAGATATAAAAACAGCAGTTCAGTTATGTACTCATTAAACACAATTACTTCATTTTAATTTACAGTATGTAAGTTTTCATGATCCAGAGTTCAGTATTTGTCAACCATATATACCTCGTTGGGTGCTTGAAGTATCAACCCAGAAAGCTTCCAGTCAAGTGTCAACATCTCAGTGTCTCAGCAGCATAATTACCTGAACATGTCTTTAGCTTTCACTTCCTGTGTTCCCCTCTGAGCCAATTAGCTCAAGTGAATTGCAGTGCAGTCAATAAAAGCTGTGAACATGTTTAAAGTGATGCTAATCTGAGAAGGTAAATCTTAATAATACATTCAAGTATGTTAACTATTAACAAAAATGCATTGTATTTGTATCACTCAGCTGTAGATCCTCAAATCATCTCTGAATTGGTGCTGACACTGTCCTTCCTTCTGGAGGGTGGCTACTTTTGTTCCCCATGGTCCCTGTGTGTGTTGTAAAGTAGTCACCGCTCCAAGCTCACTCCTGTGATAGACTACAATGCTACGTTTAGTTTACTAATTTGTATTGAAATTGTAGTTCAGCATAGGAGCGAGCTAGGAGCAGCGTCTACTTTACAACACACACAGGGACCATGGTGAACAAAAGTAGCCACCCTCCAGAAGGAAGGACAGTGTCAACACCAATTCAGAGATGATTTGAGGATATACAGTTGAGTGATAAACAAATAAGATACATTTTTGTTAATAGGTAAGGTACTTGAACATGTTTTTAAGGTTTAAAGTGACATTAAACCCCCAGATTTTTTAACATAAAACAATACTGTAATGTGTGCCTTACTGTAATCCAAACTGCTCTTCCTTTTAAATCTGTATCTGTTCTCATGCTGGGCAGAACTCCTGTTTTGCAGCAGACTGCCTTGTCTCTGAAATGGATACATGGTGTCTGTGTGTAGGTTTGCAACCTGAGCCAGCACTACAGGAAGAGGCACTCAGCTGCAAAGGGAAGTTCTCCCCCAGCATGAGAAGACATGAGGATTTAAAAGGAAGAGCAGCAAAGAGAAGGGAAACTACCATGGATTACAGTAAGGCACACATTACAGTATTGGTTCATGTTAAAAAATCTGAGGGTTTAATGTCACTTTAACTCCAGAATTTAGTGTCACTTTAAAGTAGCCAAAATTAAAAGATAGAAAACACCAATAAAAAGCTAGAATAAAAATGCAGCTTTTGCTGCAATATTCACCTTTAATCTGGAGCTGCCCCTTGCATTGAACCCCCTTTCCATGGGCTCATTCTGCTATGGACCCACCCCAGCCTGTAACTTCATAGTAAAAGGAGAAGCAGCACAACAATGAGCTCATTTCTGTCACTTTGCTTTCTCTTCCCATCAGCATGCTTCTTGTAAGCACATAAATTGACTGGCTCCTTCTGCTGCTTCTTCCTTTCACACTTCAGCCCTTCTGTATAGGAAGTACAAGATGCTGATACCATGCAAGAATTCAGACACTTACATTGAAAGATATTTTAATAGTATAATAATTACAGAGCTGCATTAATTAGTCTTTTACTGTATATTTGCTCTTAAGGTAAAGCAGAGCACAGGGATGGCCTCATCATTCAGACCCTGCTCTTTCACCATCCAATTAGAAGGCTGCATCTTTGATCAATCTATTCTATTTAACTGCAGAATGGAAAAGTAAGGTTACTGTTCGAGCAGTGCTGTGTGACGGGTTGCTTTAGACTGGCTCAAGCGAATTACACATTTTAGGCAGGTAAAACAATATATATATATATGTAGCTGTTTGCCTGAAGCTTGGCTTTAAACAGTTAATTTGTTTGATATTTTCTTACAAAGACATTCTGCATACATTCTAATATTTATTGCCTCTAAACTTAATCATTTAATGACAGAAACAAACCTAATTGAAATGACTAATTGGAAAAGCTATATGGGAAAGAAAAAACACACTGCTTTATCATCTAATTATGCACAAATTGTTAAATAACCTCATTTTCTTTTCCTACAACAGTAAGCATGCGGACTGCAGAATGTAATATATTTTCTAGGGTCAGTTAAGGTAACTAAACGCACCTGTTGCTTCATTCAAGTAGGAATAACATATAACCTGTTTTATAGAAATGAATCTATAGAAATGAATCTATATAAAAGTATAGATTTCATTCTGCCATTAAGATTCACTTTTTGTATAGCAATCCAGTGAAGTCTCATTTAGCTTTATGAAAAAAAAGTGGAGCCAGGTTGTTAAAGTCACTGATGTCTCTATAATGTTTCTTTTAATTATTGTTTAAATAAAATATATTGTTAGCATTTTAAAGGATAACTCTGCTTTTAAATCTGAACTCAAAGCACAAAAACCTATTTTTAAATATATTTCTCATTAGAAACAAAGGGCATAAATCCACTTTGTGTGCACCAAATGCCTTGGCAAACCTAAATATTAATTTGTAACAGTAGTTGTGATATTATCATTGAGCTGTACATGGGTCACATAGGGAGCAGAGCTGTGGGAGGGATTCAGCAGGCTCCACCCGCTACAGGCTGCCAGCAGGAAACTACAGGAGGGGCGGATATAAGACCAGTCACCCTGCACAAGGAGAGAAAGCAGAACTGACTGGTCTGTATGACAGGAATCGCCGGCACAGAGGCAAAGTACTAAAGCTATTTCTTGCAGGATTACTGCACAGAACTGAAAGAAACAAATATTGATGTAAAAAATAAACATAGCTCTGGTATGTAGATGGCATTTGTTTTGCATAGATTTCAGCTATAAATATTATCAAACAAATGTTGTAAATAACATTTTCATATCATTTTCAGTACATTTGTTTTGCTGTCCCTTAAGTTTGTACAATGTGTAATGCAGTCAGGCAGTGAGCTCAGTAGAGCTTAACTGGGCTCCATATAACCTCTTCACATAGCCATCCAGTAACATGACATAATGCCAATCTCCACATCTTCTCCAACACCAAATACAGCATATCACCTTCCTCTGAAATGCTTAGATGTTTGTGTGTCCTAGCTGACACTCCCTGGCTGGAGTTATTCAGCAGAAAGTTGATGGAGCAGGATACATTCTCCCAGGTGATCACTGCTGTTTTCCCCATGATAGCCAACAGCCACAATGCTCCCTATCCTTCCTTTCTAGGCACAAAAATGCAAGTATGGTCAATGTAAATGTGCATGTTATTAGAAATATTTTCAGCATGCCAGCCAAACCAAGTCATGCATTCAATGCAGTCAAATGCATTCTAAAGTCTGCAGGCATCTATAGCCTTCAGCAGTGAAACAATAAACTTTACTTAGACCACAAAGTATGACCTGGTGGCCCAGGCTGGATAGCAGAGACCGAGGACACTGCCTAAAAAAAGTAACCTCACAGAAATAGAATGTACACTGCTGTAGTGAGAGCACCAACTTATTACATCACAAGGGGGTAGTACAAGTATGCTTTCTATCCTTGTATGGTTGCTTATCAGCCTTCACCACCCTACCCCTTGAACCACGGGTTAATAATTCATAACTAGTAAATAATTTTTTCAGTGTCATATGGCTGCAAAATTTCAGAAATTATTACATGTATGCTACGTTATACAACTTTTTCAGAAATGTTTTATTTATAATTTGTGTAATAATAATATTTACAGGTCTAGTTATCCTTTATATCACTGATCTAGAAATACACTTTGACGGCAAACTTTTTCTACAAATTGTATTGCTATGGATACAAAAGATATTTATTGTAATGGCAGCTTTCCAAAGCCCAACTGTTTTCTCTTTTCATCAAAATCTGTGTAACTTTTTAAAATACAATTTTGTTTATCAGATAAATATTTAAGTTCATGTAGAAATCTCTGGCAGTTTATTTTCCAAGGAATACCATTGACTTGCTAATGTGCTACTGTTATAACTCAATAACACATACATGAAGGTATATAGTCTATTTTTAAAAAGCTATAAGAATAAGGAGTGAAAATGAATTAGACTAGAATACATTAGAATAGAAAATTCACAATGTTTTCTTTTACAGTACCTCAATCCACCAAAGGATAGCATTTGTTATAAGGTGCATATTGATAAACCTAAATCACCCTTTTCATATCTTTTGTTTACTCAAGTGTTGGGATCCTTGCTATAGTTCCCAGCTCTATTTTCAATTTGGAATTAAACAACATAAGACATTGAATATCCAATAGATACCCCTCTATTGTGTCAAGAGTGCAGACTTTGGAACACAAAAGCAAATACCTCACCACTGGTATCTATGTAAAAAAACAAACACACTGGCATGTATTACTTTTGAGTCACCTGACTCTTTAAAGTCTGTTTGGACTCCAAGGATAGTTTACGGAGCTCTAGCACTGCTTTAATCTTCCTGAAAACCTGCTGGAAGCTAATAACTAGTTCTCCAATTAAGCAAACTATACATGGCTTGAATTTCAGCAAACTTTCCTGATGAATCAGCCAAAATTCGAGCAGTGTATGGCCCTGTTGGCATCATCCGGCTCAACAAATCTAGATTAAATAATCAAAAGAACAGCGAAGCAAAATGTTGGCTGAACAGTAATTGCATACAATCAGGGACAAACAAAAACATTTTTTAGACAAGTAGCAAATGAAATGTTGAGATACCTGACCATCATTCTCTATTTCAGTATCTCACTAAGGATAGCAAGGAAAAATATTAAAGACTGCAGCTTTGAAAACAGTTTGGCAATGGCAGCTCTCTGTTGCTATCACGAAAGGTTTAAACTTACTGTACTCATTTGCAATGATTTTTTAACTTAAATATATTTTTCTTTCCACATGAAAGTATCTCAATATCCAGCCAGTAATTTAAAATGAAATGTCAGTAATGGTAATGCTTCTAATCATCACTGAACCTGTCACCCAATCACAGAACATCATATCCATTAGATAAGGCTAAACATAGCTAAAACAAATTAGCTGCAGCATGTTGCCAGTAACGCAACATGTCACTCTTGCTAAAGGACAAACATCTTCATAAGTCCTACAGCCTAATTAACACACATCTGTACATGACAAGGCAGACTTCATTCTTATATCAGCCAAATTAATCAAGCTATTTATATGTAACAAAAGCTGACTAAAATTGCTGCCAAGGGCTGTGGAATGAAAGCACATCCGGTGTCTAATCTAGAAAAACAATTATACAGTCACTTTCAGAAGTTTTCAAAGTTTTTTTTTTTCTGTGTTTTTTTTTTTTTTCTCCCTCAAAATTAATGTTTACAATCCCAACATCTCTCTGTCAATGAATGGATTTATTTATTCGCTTTTCTTTAGCAATGATTCAATATGTAACAGAATCACAGGGACAGAAAAGGTAGGTTACATATAAGTAATAGAAATCTAAAAAAACCCACAGTAAACACAGTTAACATTCACTGGTCATAGTGCATATTAGTAATTCATTAGGAAAGTGTAAATTACACCAATAGAGATTACTTTGGTTATAGTTTGATTGAGTCTATTCAAGTCCATAATTTCATTTTTCTAAGCCCTGATAAAGGGAGTTGTGTTGAGTTTGAAGTGCAATGGCTGTTTTTTTTTTTGTTTTTTTTTGTAAGATTGTATTGTGAACAATTTAAAGTCTTTTGAACTCTTTCACTGTTTGGTTTGGCACCCATTTCTGTATGTCTACACTTTGGAGTCCCTTCCATGTACTTATGGAGGTAGGCCTGTTTGTTTTTTGCGCTGCCATACAAGAGCCACTGAGCTTGTTTAAACACCTATTTGCCCATTATTATATGATCAATTATTGAAACCTCAACGCCTTGGTGTGCTGGTATCCTTATAGCAAGAGTGCCACAAGGGTGAAAACACTGCTATGTTAGTACCACCTCAGCCAAATGTTTGGAGCCGTCTCACTTGAAACATCTGCCCAAAGTAAGGCCATACTGGCTGATATAGAGGTGTATGAAAATTCTAACAATAAACTCCCTATTTTCTTCCTTTTGGCCTATTAAATATTATTATTATACAGGATTTATGTAGCGTCAACAGTTTGTGCAGCGCTTCACAATATAAGGAAGACATTACAATCACAATACAATTCAAGACAAGATGGTAAAGAGGGCCCTGCCCATGAGGGCTTACAATCTAAAGGGAGGGGCAAGTGATACATGAGGAGGTGGCTGTGTGGGGATGAATTCTTTAAGAAATTGATATTTCATGGGTTAGGTTGTGGTGGGATAGGCTTCCTGAAGAGATGAGTCTTAAGGGATCGCCTAAAGGCAGTCAGTGTGGGAGATAGACGGACCGGTTGGGGTAGAGAGTTCCAGAGGAAGGGAGAGTCTCTAGTGAAGTCTTGGAGGCGAGCATGGGAGGAGTTGACGAGGGAGCCGGAAAGCAGGAGGTCTTTTGAAGAGCGGAGGGGACGGTTAGGGCGCTACTTTGAGACAAGGTTTGAAATATATCCAGTGGCAGAGTTGTGGATGGCTTTGTAAGTGGTTGTTAATATTTTTAATTTTATCCTCTGGGCGAGTGGAAGCCAGTGGAGGGATTTTCAGAGGGGGGTTGCAGACACTGAGTGTTTGGTTAGGTGGATGAGTCGAGCAGCTGCATTCATGATAGACCGAAGGGGGGATAGCCTGTTTAAAGGTAGGCCAATGAGGAGGGAGTTGCAATAGTCAAGACAAGATATAACAAGTAAGTGGATGAGTAATTTTGCATTTTTTTTTTGGTGAGGAAGGGGCATATCTTGGAGATGTTACGAAGGTGAAGTCGGCAGGATTTAGATAGTGATTGGATGTGGGGAAGAAAGGTGAGGTCCGAGTCCAGGATAGCAACTAGGACCTTGGCATGGGGGGAGGGCTGGATAGTTGTGTTAACAGTCTCAAGGGAAAAGTTGGGAGAAGGTGCACAGGCAGGAGGAAATATCATGAGCTCACTTTTTGAAAGATTGAGTTTTAAGAAGTGTTGTGACATCCAGACGGATATGTCAGTTAGTAGCTTAGTGACACGCAAGGACACTGAGGGGGTGAGTTGTGGAGTGGAGAGATATATTTGAGTGTCATCGACATAGAGATGGTATTGGAAGCCATGTGAGGTTATTAACTGACCAAGGGAGGAGGTGTAGATAGAGAAGAGAAGGGGTCCAAGGACAGAGCCTTGGGGGACCCCTACAGAGAGGAGGGGAGGAGTTAGATTTGTAGGTGACACTAAAGGAGCGTTTAGATAGGTAAGAGGAAAACCACGAGAGAGCAGAGTCTGGTAGGCCAAGCGAGTGGAGTTTTTTGAGAAGGAGCAGGTGGTCCACAGTGTTAAAAGCAGCTGAAAGGTCTAACAGCAAGAGTAAGAGTAGTGACCATTGTTTTTAGCTGTTAGTAAGTCGTTAGTGAGTTTTAGGAGGGCGGTTTCAGTGGAGTGTTGAGGGCGAAAGCCTGACTGTAAGGGGTCGAGAAGCTTGTTATCAGCGAGGTGGCGGCTCAGGCGGCTGTAGATAAGGCATTCTATGAGTTTGGAGGTGAATAGGAGTTAGGAGATTGGTGTGAGATTGTTGAGGTCGGAAGGATCCATTGATGTTTTTTTGGGATTGGGGTGACCAGGGCATGCTTTAGAGGGGAGGGAAAGATGCCAGTAGAGAGTGAGAGATTGAAAATGTGAGTAAGAGAGTGTAGGATAGAGTAAGAGGGTGACCGAAGTAGAGGTGAGGGAACAGGGTTGTGAGGGAACAGGGTCAAGGGGGCAAGTGGTGAGGTGGGTGTCAGAGAGAAGCTTTGTAATCTCCACTGTGGTGACAGGGTCAAAAGAGGAGAGTAACAAGTGTGATGGTGGGTCTGGAACATGAACTGGGGAAGGTGACTGCACAGTGGCAATCTGATCTCGGATTGTATCTATTTTGTTTTTGAAATGAATGGCAATGTCCTGGGCAGTGAGTAAGTTAGTGGCTGGAGGCGGTGAGGGACATAGTAGAGAATTAAAAGTAGAAAAGAGTTGAAGAGGTTTGGATGAGAGCGTGTTAACGAGAGTAACAAAATAATTCTGTTTTGCAGCACGGAGGAAGGAATTATATTTTAGGAGGGCGGCTTTGTACACGGTGAAGTCTTGCAGAGACCTAGTTTTTCGCCACAGTCATTCAAGAGCACGGTTGTAGTGGATGTGGTCGAAGTCTGCATGTCGTGAGGGAAGCCAAAGTATCCAGAGAGGATGAAAGTGAACTGTTGTAGGCAGAAATAGCCAGGTCAGGGCAGGACAGGGGTCAGATATTGTCATAGAGGTAGTCGGTAGCAGAGTAGAGAAGAGAAGGGTCGAGGTGGCAAAGGTTTCGCCGGGTGACAGTGTGCCGTGTAGGTGGATTCAGGTTTGGGGATAGGGGGAGGGTGAAACTGACAAGGTTGTGGTCTGAGAGCAGGAAAGAGGTGTTGGAGAGGTTGCAAGGAGTGCATAGGTGAGAGAAAACAAGATCTAGCATGTTACCATCAGAGTGAGTAGGAGTGTCTGACCATTGAATTAGATCAAAAGAAGAGGTTAGGTTAAGAAATTGAGTGGAGGCCGGGGTGTTAATGTTAGTAGCAATGTTAAAATCACCATGAATGATAGTGGGTATTTCAGAGGAGAGAAAGTAGGCCAGCCAGGCAGAGAAGTCATCCAGAAAGCGAAATACTGGTCCAGGTGGCCGGTATATAACAGTAATCCTCAGAGAAATTGGAGAGAATAGGCGAATACAGTGGGTTTCAAAAGAGGAGAGGGATAGAGAGGAAGGTGAAGGCAGAACTTGAAAAGTGCATTGTGGTGATAGAAGGAATCCCACTCCACCTCCTTTCCGTCCATTGGGTCTGAGTGAGTGCGACCAATGTAGGCCACCATGGGAGAGGGCAGCAGGGGAGGTAGTCGGATTCCTGAAGCCAGGTTTCCATAACAGCTAGCATGTTAAAATAATTGGAGATAAGAAGATCATGGACAGCAGTGAGCAGTGGAATATACTATTGAATGTGTTTTATTATATATTTTTGAGAAAAAATAATACAAATGTTTATCCTGCCAGAAATCCAGTACTCTCCTGTGCTCTTTCCATACTATCTCAAACAGTATCAGCTCCCCCAGTTCACCTCAGTAAACTACAACCTCCCCCCACGTTATGGGGATGAGGAAGGTGGGAATGGGGGAGGCATTTGTAGTTCTAACATACTTTCTTTCCTAGGGTGACAATGTTGCTCCCCCCACAGATACAGTACAGTATTACCTTAGGACAGGAAGTATGTTACTGTCAGAGTTATCAGGGAAAGAAAGAAAGAGGGGAAGAAAGAAAGGAAAAAGAAAGAAAGAAAAAAGAAAGAAAGAAAGTCTAATGCAATGGCTGGGGAGACTCTTTAAGGAGAGTAGCAGATATCTTCTCATTCATCTTTAGACATGTTAATAATACTCTGTGACCATTTAAATCGAGCTATCACAGGTGATCTTCCAATTCTAGTATTAAATACAGTACATGAGAATATAGCATAGATATCAGGCCTTTTGGACCCTGTGATTTGAAGGTACCAATAAGAGGACAATTGGAAATACAGAGTTGGGTAGTACCAAATTGTGTGTTTAAAGGCATGGCAAATTGAAGATATCTATAGAAAGACATCCTGACCACTAGTCACTTTTTGAGACTTTTTTTTTCCAAAGACCTTTGACTTACACAGGCAGTGGATAAGAAGATTGAATTTTAATATTTTTTTTCACAGAAGTATTGTTCACTGTTGGGTAATAGGATAATTTTAATAAGGTTTATCCTGCCAGCTACCGGCATGGGGCAACTTGGTCTACTCAGACAATTTATTCCTGATAAATTCTAATGAGGGAACATTGTTAGGGTAAGCTTGAGAGGGTCCCTGGTAATATGTTTCCCTAAATACTTAAATGTGGACACCCACTAAATTGGTATCTCCAGGAATACGTCAACTGCCAATGAATAGTGCAAAACTATAGCTGCAGATTTCTGCCAATTGTTTTTAAGACCCGAATAACTCAATAACTCCCAAATACTTCAATTGTTTGAATATACTTAGATAGAAAGGTGCATTTGACACTCAGAAATAAAATGATATCATCTAGGTGTAGGCCAATTTTGTCAGTACAATTGCCCAAGGAAATACCATGAATATCAGCACTTTGCCTAATTAGAATGGCAAAGGGTTCTAAAGCCAACGCGAACATCTAAAGGTGATAACGGGCACCCATGCCTAGTGCCCCTAAATAGGGAGAAACTAGAGGACAGCATGCCATTGAGTAACAATTGTAACCGAGGGCTCCCATAAAGAATGGAAACCCATTTCCGAAATATGGGGCCAAAGAGTAACAGAGCCGATTGGAGAAACAGCCAATCAACTGAGCCAAAAGCCTTGGCCATGTCCAGGGATAATATCGCACTATACTCAGATAAATATTCCTGCAATTTAGGCAATTATTTGGGTCCATTTGAATATTGATAGATGTGGACTTACCAGGCATAAAGCCCGTCTAGTCATCATTCACTGAAAAAAGTATAACTTTATTAAAGCAAGGCCACAGTGGTTGTTACTATCTCAAGACCATACTTTCTGGAAGATATGTATGCATGCACTTTTTACATGCAGATTTGGGGTTCCTCGTCTCAAAACATAATGTAATCCTGTTTTTTTGTGACACCTTTTAAAAAAAATAGCCTATTTTCTATAGCCATTTAAAAGGTGACACAAGCTGTTCATATGCCCCCAAACAGTTCATATGCCCAACAACAGTACCTAAACAAGTGACCTAGTAGTGAATGAAACAGTGGCTAGGAGCAAGCAAAACCAAATTCAAGTCTCTGTAGGAAGAGGAATTAGTTGTTAACAATGATCTTATTATGGATTTGATAACAACAAGAACAAGTAATAGATTTCACTGGGAAACCAGTTTTCAGGTTCAGTGAGCTGAAATCATACAACCATCCCCTCAATCAATATGTACCAACAGTGACAGTAAACAAGCCACTAGAGAGATGCATTTTACAATTACACACAAGCTGAATGTATGTACAAGCAGAGTCTGTATTGTATTAAAATAGGAAGAATAATGTCTGCACTGCATCACATTTCTGGTAAATTGTGTTAGCATGTTTTTTCCCTGCAGCTTGCTTGGACAACAGTGTAGTTAAGGAGTTAAGGAGGCTGGAGGTGTGTCACAGACTCACCCGGCGTGTCCCTCCACTCCAGCGGCGCGCCGTCTCTTCCGTGAAGTCACACTGGGCTCCTCCCACTGGCCGTGGCTCCTCCTCAAATGCACAGGTGAGTCACTCACTATGCGTTCTATCGTTGTGGAATGTTGAGCGAGGACTCCGTGCACTGCACTAACCCTAGCATTCAGCCATTGTAGCAGCTTTAGCGGAGTTGGCATATAGGTACCCAGCAGCAGCAGCACCAGCACCACCAGCAGTGGCTGGCTCAAGCCTCTAACTTCTACCAGGGAAGTCCATCGCAGAACTCCTGACACCAGAACCGCAAGTAGTTTGGGGATCTACCCTATACCCTTAGTAGCTATTTCAGCTTGCTGAACTGATCAAGTATCGTGAGTAAACAAACTGTATCAATTCACTGGGACATAACCTATTCATTTGCTAGGATTGAGGAAGGAACTAACCAACTTAATTGCTGGGATTGTGGAAGGGACTTACTGTGTATCTTAAACCTCTGCCCTGCTGTGTACCATTGTTTCCATATCAGCCTGATATCCTACTGAGCCATACAGTGAATTACTCCATACTGCCTGTGCTCATCCAGCCCCGGTACAGGGAATGCTGGGAGAGCTATAGATCACATACAAGCCTGCTGTGGTGTAACCTGCTGGGGAACTACTTCTCCAGCTCTCTTTCACCACCACCGAAAACCTCTCATTCACTTAACAATTGCCTGAGGTACAGTTGCCTCCTTAGCAACTAACCTGTGTTACCTCTCATAGGCCGGAGTACATGATGTGAAACGGTTCCCCACCACACTTAGTGTACTAGAACCGTCTAATTGAACCAAGCCCTTACTCCTTAACTGGCCTCCGTTCCGCAGCTGAGATCCAGAACCTTTACTGATTGAGTGGCCGTGACAAGGTGGCAAGGCAATATTGTAAGGTGAATTGTTAAACAAGGATGTTGAACTGTTTAATTGGGGTCTGCTAGTGTGAACTGTCTGACTGTACACTGCAGAAAACATGTAAATTACAAGACTGGCAGTACAGAATGAAAATATCAGTAGGGATGAACAAATCTGCCTGGGTTTGGTTTGCAAACAGTTTTGAAATTTGTACTTGAAATTTGAAGTTCGTAAACTTTGCAGGTAACACCATTGAAGTCTAAGGGGGTCAAATTTTGTTCTTCACCTCCGGCCATCTGTGAAGCTTATAAGCACACTATTTTCAAACAAAAGGCAAAGCTGGGCACTGCCATATAGGATATGTACCAATAACAAACTTAGAAAAAAAGCAAAAAACAGGATTCTTGTCTTACCTGTAAAATCCAGTTCTTGAAGTACAATACAGAACACAGGGAGTTAAATTATTTAACCACTAGGTTATGTAGCTATCGTCAGGTGATTGGTCACTGACAAATCAATCAAAACTTCAGGACAACTCTGCATAACCCCTCACACCCCCAGTCTGCCTTCTGTAGCAAGTAGTACAGAGTGGATCACAGAATATATGGGGGATGGTCCTGTGTCTCATGCTGTACTCCAAGAATCTTTTTTTTACAGGTAAGACAAAAACTTGCTTTCTTCATCACACATCAGAGGAAGCAGAAATTATTTAACCACTGGAATATTCAAAAGTAGTCCAACAGAGGGACAAGCAGCACAACATCAATGGCTAACAGGTCCAAAGAACAAAAACCCCAACAGGGAATAGAAAATTAGAAACAGAGGTGTGCCCAAAATGAAAGGGCTGTCTGAAGGACCCAAGGAGATAACAAGGTCACCAGCACACTAGTGTCCACTTCATCAATCCATCTTTTATTGACGTTTTGATAAACTTAGTGTTACAAGGATATGTCTGTTTGGAGTGCAATGGTATACCTCTGAATGTCTGAAGGACCTGTTAACCAAAAAAAAAGGCATCACCAGAGATCTGAAGGTCCAAAGGTGTGCAGCTTTATGAATTAAGGAAACTGAAGCCAAAACACCCAAAAAGTACTAACAGTACTAACACTTCTATTAAAGTGTGCCATGACCAGAAATGGAGGCACTTCAGCTCATAAGCCGGAGATGGTCCACCTAGCCAGAATCGTGTTCGCTTCTTTCTGAACTGTGAGACTTCTGGTGCCACCCTGAGAGATGACCCCCAGAAATAGGGACAGATCTAAAGCAGAAAAAAAGATTCATATGTTTCTGGGAAGACTTTGGTAATTTGGATAACAGGAAATAAGAAGGAGGCAGGAAGCCAAACTCCAGCTTATAACCCTTGGATACGACACTATGAAGCTGGCATCTGGAACCTACTGGGCACAGATGCCAAGAAGGCTGACAGATGTTCCTCCACTTGCCAAAGAGAGGTACACCCCTTTAATGTTAAGAGGACTTGCTCTTGGACTTAGTGGGCTTGCAACATGAGGCTGTATGCCTGAACTGTAAGCCCTGCGTAGGCTTTAATTTGAGGTCTGGTACATTTGAATTAATAGTTGAAGGAGAACATGCCTTGCAAAAATGAATTTAGGGAGGAACCTGACTCTGAAAACTTTGGCCAAACAGAGGACAAAGGACTTGTCACAATTATTGCCTGTGGTCATCCAGCAGCTGAACTTTTCCTGTTACTGACTTAGCATGCCTTGCTCTGCACTGTGTCCCTGTGTGAAGGTGACGATGTAAGCAGAAGCAGGGTTTTACCTCCAGCAAGGAGAACAATTAGAAGCGACTTCAATATATATCTATATATATATATCGATCGATCGATCGACAGACATACATACATACACACACACACACACACACACACACACACACACACACACACCTTCACATACCAGAGATGTTCTGTATACCATAACCAATCTTCAACTTCTGAGTTCCGGTCCAATTAAAAAAGACCCAATGTGTTGTTTTTTTGTCTCAGCATTTATGAGTTTTGTTAAACCTATTTATTAATCATTTAAAATGACAAATGTTCAAAATACAGCAGGACATAAATTACTCAACCTAAAAAAAATCACAATAATTTCAGGTGTAAATATTAAAGGGAAAGTATAGTGGCTTTCTACATATTTAATTTTTTATATTAGTCAGTATTATAAAATCCCACTTTAGAAATATTCATTTTTTTTAAGCAGGCCACAATGTAATACTGCATCAACGTATAACTTATTCTTCTTTCTTCACAACTAGTGGAGCCATTTCACATTTTCCTCTGTCTACTTACCACTTGGTATAAAAATCACACAGGGCACACAGTTAACAGAGGACAATAGCTCTAGCTGAAGTTTACACACTCAAGTGAATGGGTCAAGAGAGTGACTCATGTTGTATTGGGTGGTCCCATCTGAGATTTCAGTAGGACCAGCCAAAGACAACACATAGTGCTATGGGAACCCTTAAAAGTGTATTGTAACACATAAATGATATATACTGCACACACACACACACACACACACACACACACACACACACATATAAAACATTTATTTGAAAATGCATAAATATAAAAATAAGTATTATATTTTCCCTTTAAAGTCTGTCTAGGAGAAAGCACACAGAAAGTCTTACAACTGTTCCTGTTATTGAAGTAAGTAAAGTAAGTGCATTTGATTGGTTGTGTTTATACATAAGGTTTACAGCTTATGGAAGAGAGAAAAAAAATCAATAACAATCCAATAGAAAAAAGATTGAGATGGCACCATTATCAAGTTGTGGAGTGCTGAAGGCCAATCTTATCAAAATTATCACTTTTATATTTCTATCCTTCAAAGTTTACTATACAATAGCTGATTTACAACACTATAAACTCTTATAAACAAGTAAAGCTTAGGAGCAGTAACATCACTAGAAAATCAAGGTCTTATTCTTTCGTTGCACATATTTTACATTCTTTAACCTTGATTCACCAAAGATTGTGCAACAGTTCATCTGTAGTTATTGCTCAATTTTGCACGCTAATTCATTAATTAAATTAAAAGTGATAAAAACTGCATGCAACACTGAACAATAATTGCAAGCAATCCATCCATATGTTCTTCTAATTTTAAGAACCATATATCAAATGAACAAGCAGCCATATTTCACAAGTGTGCAGAAGAGAATCATGTGTTGTGACAAAAGCTAGAAACATCTTTTTATATGTATTTGACATTGTTTAAGACATTTTGATTGTCTTCTTCAGAGATGTTTGGCCAGGGTTGGACTAGACCGTCCATAGTTATTCGCTTTTAAAGTACTGTGTTATGCTGATGAAAGCCAGACAACATCATTACATCATGGTATTTTAATGAAGATAAGTCTGAAAAACATCATGGATGTGTGACATTTAAAGTGTTCATTCAGCCACAACTCTTTGTTTTGAATAAATAATTTAAAAGTTAGAGCCTCTGTCCCTATTAGGACTGGACTTTAAGATTAACCTCTCCAATAAAGATTCAGGCAAAAACAAAAACTAATTTTTAGTAGAGTGGCAAAAGGTTAGAGCTTATGCTAATAACTCCATTGCTTTCTGCACCTACCTATTGCAATGACAACTGCTCCCCCATTCCTTTTCCTAGTTTTCTAAGGACAGGATGTGAGAGAAAATCTATCCAATATAAACCTGGCAAAAATGTAACTTTTTGGGAGTTTGCATAAAACTAAAAATAAATATCCAAGACTAGACTTTATATGTTCCAACAGTTCACTTGTCAGGGCAAACGGTCTAGTTCCCTTATGCTTCTAGTCTAAAGAGTGCACATATTTGTGTTGGAAGCTTTGGTAAACTTGGGGATACAGTTGGACCAGAATATTTCTGTCAGGCAGCCTGTGTAGTTCAGGTAGCCTTTATTGCTGGCTGCGGCTCTGACTGGCAAGGGTTAATCAGCCTGTGTCTCGCTGGCTGCAGTACTAGTCTAGTCCGCTCTGGCTTAATTAATCTAACCACACCCCTCCAGCTCTGGGATTGGGCTGGTTGCTGGTGGTGCCCTATTTAAGCATCATCAGCCTGTTCCCCATTGCTTGTGATAGTTTTTGCTATACAAGCAGTGTGCTGTCCCTCCAAATCCTGTGTCTGGAAACCTTGTTTGTCTTCGGTTCTGACCTTGGCCTGTCCCTGGATTATGCTTTGTTTTCTGCCAGCCCTGACCTCAGCTTCGATTACCCTTCCCAGCCGCCAGCGTTTGACTCCAGCTTGTCCCTGATTACTCTCTGGTAGTGTCTTTCTACTTTGGTCTGCCTCGGTTTAGTACCTCTGGCCAGCCTGTGGCTTCACCTGATCAGAACATATAGTTCAAGTCCTGGGGGCATCCAAGTACCGGTAGGCGTGCTTGCCTTATGGGAACAGTGGCTGCTATAGGTGAAACAACTCATCACTATTTGTTCTGACAGTATGCATCCACAGCTGGTCCTGACAATTTCCAGTTTTTGGCTGTCATTGTTGATGAGGTAAACAAATGAAAGAAGATATTGCACATATGCAGCCAAGCTACCCCCTCAGTTTAACAAACTGTTACCTGAATATACTATTATTTCTACTGCATGGGAACATGAGTACATGGGGGATGCTAGTTTGATTAATAAAGTGTGACTAGGGATATTCTAAAACAATTATTACACTTGGACCAGTTTTGGATTAATACAGTTCCATTTTCATGGTACAATAATTTGCAATTCTGAAGTTAATTTTATCAAAGCAACTACTGTGACATACATTTTGCAGTACAAATAAAGCACATATTTAATTGTACAGATAACTTTTGCTTTTCTAATCCCTAGTGGAAACATTCTTATTGATTGTTCTACGATCCATATAATGCAATAGAACAGTCCAACCCACTGGCCAAATTATGATGAAAAAATGGTTGCTTGTCATCGACCGGAAAAGCTTTTCAATGAAGCATCTCTGAGACAAGGGCTTTCTTTGTTCAATTAATTTTGAACAGCAATACATACATGATTTTAAAAAAATAGACTTCTTTAAATTACTACCTTTTTTGGCTTTGCAGAATGAGCGTAAATACTAATTTAAAAAAAACAGTTGTTTGATCATGCTTAACCTACTACCTATTCGTTAAAAAGTGAAGAGTTTGGAGAAGGCAGGAGAAGTGAACAATCTAGAACAACACAGCTGAACTGGAAAGTGATCTAAATTAGAGAATATTTACAAATCAGCTATTTTGGCCTAGATTGTTCACTTCACCTGACTTCTCCAAACCCTTCACCCTTTTGTGAATAGACGTGCTAATGTGGGTGGCAATGATGTTCACCTAAGATACCTAAGGTGGCAAGATGCATTTCTGCCAGGCTATCCAACAATTAACAATTTATTTAGGAATAATATGTAAATATGTCATATGCTAATTGCACTGCCACAACTTAAAACAAGCAAAATACATATTATGAAATGATAGCAATTAGGGATGCACCCATACAGTTTTTTGGGTATCTAGCACAAGTACCAATATTTTATCTTTTGGTACATCCGCTAGCATGGAGCCGGGCAATCAAGAAGCTGGGCGGCGGGTAATGACTTGCCCGGCTTCTTGATTGCCCGGGAAGCCGACTCCATGTTGTTTGGACGGCGGGTCGATGCTTCAAGAATAACTCTGAAGGGTTACGGTGTGAAGGCACCACCAACAATAAAGGCCCAAATTTAAAGCACCTGTTGTTACTTTCATCCAATGTCTGCAATAGAGGCACCAGAGTTTATCCCAAAAATATCTAACCTTGTTCCAAGTGTCCTCTTCAAAATGTGGCCTCTTCATACAGGCTGCCTCCCCAAGCCGTTCTTTACAAGATTAATGTAATTTAAATATGATTTTTCATCTTTATGAATGTAATTTTTGCTGCAGCAGGTTCTGTACACCGTACAGATCCGCCACATTACAGGCAGTTTAAGGGGACCCCCCAGGCACGATATTTAAAGGCATTTTTCATTTTTGTTTGTTTCACTTTAAGCAATGTTAAAATCACTGCCCCCTTTAAAAAATGATTTTTTGAAAGTGTTTTTTTTCATTGATACATGTCCCCCAGGGCAGTACCCGTATCTCCATACCCTTTTTATGGGTTAGAACTTTTAGAACTTTTTCCATGTTCGAAAGTTTGAGTTAGAACTAAACTCAGGTGTGTTCAGCCCATCACTAATGCTGATTGGCGGAGAGGCCAGCTTCCCAGCCAATCAGCATTGAGCCAGGCAAACAGCATGGAGCTGGCTTCACTGGCCAATCAGGAAGCTGGGCGGTGAGTCACTACCCGCTGCCTGGCTTCCTGATTGGCCAGAAAGCCGTCTCCATGTTCCCTCGCGGCAAGTATGAGTACTCAACCAAAAAATCATTAACGGCACCGACACTTACAATTCTAATGGTTCAGTAGGAAGTGAGTTATTTATAAAAGCATGGTGAGATCTGTTTATTTAAGTTGTAAATGACAGATTAAAAACAATATGAGTTTTGATCCCAAAACTCTAACACCAAAATCCCTTTTGCTTTTAATTTCTCATTCAGTTCTGACGCACGTTTTTACCGCGATTTATGGTAAAAAAATGTGCGACGAAAGCGCGTTTCCGAGGGCTACTTGGCTGTATCCCAATGGAAACGCGTGACAAAAATGCCCCAAAGAAGCTCCTGTACTTCTTTGGGCGTAGGTCATTTTGTAGCACGTTCATACGGCCTGTAATACGCCCAGGTGTGAACCATACCCATAGGAAATAATGGGATTTCGGTGTTTGAGCGTTTTGCAGAGCGTTTGAACGTGCTACAAAATGCCCAGGTGTGAACCAGGCCTAATGCTTCATTGAGAGGTTGTAGTGCACTTTCCTGAACACCATATGCAATTGTGCAATGACCTCCTATTGATTTTTTTTTTGCTTCTCCAGGTGGGCCATGACTGGTTCAACCACAGCCCTATAGCCTTAAAGTGTATCTATAGTCACTTTTTTATAGATTAGGGAAAATTAGAACCACTCTGGGGTTTCACTGCTATGCAGGACTGTTAACAAGATTTTCCTTCACTTCCTTTCCTTCCACAGTTTCAAAGCAGTCCTGAACAGCAGTTAAACCAGAGTTTCTAATCCTTGCCCATGCTACCGAAAACTAAAAAAAACGAAAAGGAAAAGTTTTTTGGCTAAAGCTGCATGATGAAGTCAGGAAAAAAACAACTTACTCTTGCCATTTAAAAATATAATAAAGAATGTCCTGGCAGGGTTGACATATAAAAAATCCTAAGAAGACTAAACATAGCTTTATTTGCATTAGGGATCCTTTTAATTTCTACCTAGTGTTGCTCTGAATAATTATGTGAACAGTCTGTGAAATTACTATAGAGGTAATGATGCCTTGTATTATGAGAGGATGAATTGTGGCTGTTCTCACTGAACAACCTAAGATGATTTGTAGAAAATATTTTTCACAGTTCTCATTTTAGCTACATTATGTCTGCTCTTTGCATCATTTTAAGTAGGTGTGTTAAAAATAAATTAAAGTGTAATAAAAGTGACACAAAGATTGATTTGCCAACAATAGTTTTGTGCAAATGTCTTGCTATCTGGATATAATTAAGTGGATTGTTTAGGTCATTTTTTGCACAACATAGTTCTCACTTAAAGTGGTATTAAAGTCAAAATGTTTTAACACTATTTCAAATGCTGATTTGAATAACTCACAATGGATGATTTAAAAGCGTTAGCTTCCTGCAGAATCAGCTGGTCCCCTAAGCACTGACCCTGATGTCCTGTTTTAGGATGGCTCCATTCCTTTGCAGGGTCCTATGGAGCAACCCCTGTGTGTGCTAGTAAGCTGTGTGTGTCTCCACAAATACACAGGCACAGCAAGACAAACCATTCCCCTGCTCCTCCTTCCTCCTCGCTCCTCTAAGCTAGCAGATGGACAACTGCTATGGACTGCTCTGTCCCTTGTGAGCTTCTACTCAATAGTAAGCTCAGGTAAGCCAAGCTGAATGAATTGGAGTCAATTGTTTGGAAACATGATGACTTTGGGCAAAAATGTAGAGACATACTTTGCTGGGGAATGTATATTTGTTTCATCTGGATTCATTATTGAAAAAAGTCTGAGAGTTTAAAAGCTAAGTTCGCCTTTTCCACCAAATTTCATAGGGTGTAACATGCAACATGACAACATACATCAGTGCCCAAAACGATTTTGAATAGCATACTTACCTTACTAAAAGCTTCTTATTTCATTTTCATTCTTGCTGATTTTCAAATTTTACGTGGCTGTGCGGGACTCCACCCACACAGCCGCATCATGCATTTCCGGGATCGATGCTCCTACTGGACTTTATGTCCCATCAGCCACCTCAGTTGATGAGATATAGCAGAGCGCACACCATTCTCCTTTAACTACACAGCTGCCACAGCAGCACCTCCTTGCTTCTCCTAGTGCACAGTGTGGGGAGGCAAGGCTTCAGAACAGGCTGTGCAGATTTCCTGAGTTCAGCTCTCATGTGGCTGTAATCAGATACCTATGTAACCAGAGGGAGGACGGCAGGATGGCAAGACGCTGTACGAGGTGATGTAATGCACTTTGTAGTCCAGCTGTCCTTCCTTATCTTATAACTGAAATGCATTACCTTCTGATCTAAGCTTTCCAGGCTTCAATGGAAACATTAAATGAATGCATTTTTTAACATACTATTAAATATGCATTTTTTTAATTTTCGCAAAAGATGAACTTAGCCTTTAATAGCCTTTAATACTACTTTACTACTACTACACAATATCTGTACAATTTTCAGGCCCTACCTAAACAGTACATTCAGTTTTTATTCTGCCAGGTACACCTCATGCTACATAGAATTTGTTAAATCTAGAACAAATTGTACAATTAAATCATAGGTTGGGGAAGTTGGGTTTATGATAAACTAGGGCAAATGTTTTAAACTCCCATTGGGCACATCTGGTATCAAACTAGGAAGTGGTTCATATTAATGAATCAGGGTGAAAGTTTTGAACTGCAGTTGGGCCCATCTGCTATCAGGCAAGGGACAGGCTCAATTTATGTGAGTTGTATAATAATACAGTAACACATTTGGGAAACTCAGCCCCCTGTTTTTCTGTGATAGCAGAACTGACTGGAAAATCTTTTTTTTCATAATTCTGTTTATAAGATGTTTTTAGGATAGATTTTGGTATAGTAAAGGGTTACATTTCTCACAAGATGGGTAATTTAGCTTTTTTTTAGGGCCATCATTTTCCAGTCCACTAGATAACATATGATGATCATTTATGCAGTTCCTATCCGACTTCCCTGAATCACAGAGAAGAAATTAGCTTTTAATAGATTGGTGTAGTTAGAGGTGAGATGCAAACCTAAATATTTTAATATGTCTTTGTAATGTTTTCAAACTAGTTTCTCAACGAAACATCACCTTGTGAGAAGTAGATTCAATGTTTTTCTCAGGCTTCTGATTAATCCCAGAGCTCAGAATAAATGAGAAGTGTATTAATAACTTCTAGTAGAAACTCTTTTTAAGTTCAGGACAATTACTGCAATGTCATCTGAGTAAATCACAGTTTTTAGAAATGTGCTTCTTCAAAGTGACAGCACATCCTCAGGAGCATTTTGTCAAAGTCCTTTGGGGAACTGCAAAACTTTCTTATCAAAACTTTGTTGATAAAAAAATTCCCTAGTGTTACACTATTTCACACAGTGACTTATTGTCAATTGTTTAAATAGAAATAGCTTCATTTTTTTATCTCTAAGAACTATATTAAAAAAAAAAGTACAAGCATGTTTTTTGTTAGTTGTGCAGTATGATTTTCTTGGTTTTTGCATATACATATTTAGTCACAGCCCCTAAAACTGATCATTTACATTATAATCTGACAGTACAATCTCTGCAAACCTTCTTTAATGACTTGAATCTCCAGGTCTCACATTATATCTTTTATGTTTTTGTACCCTTATTATACATCATTTTTTGAAAGGGGGCCAAGCAGGCTTCAATTTGGTAGCACATTTGCATACATGTATGCTTATTTTCTGTGTGTTTATTTAAAAAAAGTATTTTCCAATAATTATTTCCAACACAGCCTTTGCATAATTTGTACACCCCCAATATATTTACCCCAAAATATAAGCAATGAAGTCAGCTGCTTAAAATTACATCACTTTAGTGTAACTTTTATGTAACAGTGAAATGGTAAAGCCTAAAAGTGAATGTATCCACTTTACTTTAGAAGAGCACACTGGCTTAGTGGTTAGTACTTCTGCCTTATAGCACTGGGGGGTCTCTGGTTCAAATCCCGGTCAGGACACTACCTGCAAGGCGATTGCATTGTGTGGGTTTCCTCCAGGTACTCCGGTATCTTCTCACACTCCAAAGACATGCTGAAAGGTAATTTTGGCCTTTTATCTGTGCGCAGTAGGGACCTCAGATTGTAAGCTCTTTGAGGGCAGGGACTGATGTGAATGTGCAGTATGTAAAGCGCTGTGTAAATTGTCAGTGCTATAAAAATACCTGTAATTAATAAGAGTCATTCCCTTTTGAACACTACATTGCGATGCACATGGGGGAAAAAACAGTTCTTGTAAATTGTTAACATAAAATTAAGTTAACAATATATCAATTTGAAGAGGGCAAAAATTAGCACCAGCGACTTTTTCAGGTTTGTGTTCTCCAAAAATCCAAATGATATTATGTTCAATTATGTGAGTATTTGAAGTCATTCAGATCATCCAATATCATTGAGGTGGCCATGGAAGGATAGATGCCAGATTACGGGATGGGTGAGGTATGTTAGCAACTGGGGGGAGGCAGCTAGGAGGAATGGATGAAAGGGATAAGGGAGATGGTTGAGGAGAGATGGATGTCAATGGGGGTATAACAGCTGGGGAAGAATTGATGTTAGAGGGGGTTTGTGAGGTAGCTGGGGAGGGAAGGGTGTCAGCAGAGGAGGGGGGTCTAAGGGCAATTGAAGAATAGATGTTAGCAGAGGGTGGTAAGGTAACCAGGAAAATTTAGACAGCAGGGGGGCAGTAAGGCAGCTGAGAAGGGATAGATGTCAGCAGAGGTGGGTGTGCAGCTTCAATGTAAGCAGTGAGGGTGTGGTGTGCAACAGTGATCCAGGTGTGATGGTGTGTGCTGTGATTGGTGGTGAGGTGTCTGGGAAAAGAAGTGGTGTGGTGGTGTGTGCATGGATTGAGAAGTGACTGTGAAAGACTGAGTTCTGTGAGTGTGTATATGCTGTAAGTGAAGGGATGTGCTATTTGATGCGGGCGTGGTTTGAGCAGGGATGAGGTGGTTGTAGAAAAGTGGGCCTGTGTTTATGGGGGAGAGGGGGTTGCATTGTGAGGTGGCCAGGTAGGAATGTATGCTCCATGAAATGAAGTTGAGTTGTGTGGGAAGTTGAAGGCATGGTGTGAGAGTGTGGGTGGGGGCTGTAGGACAGGGATGGGCTGTGTGTGTATGTATGTGTGTGTGTGGGGGGTGTTGTGAGAGGGAGATGTACTGTGGGGGCACAGCGGAGTCTCGTGCATTAAGTGTTCTGAAGCCTCAACCTGTAGATTTTTCACCACACCTGACCGATATGGCCTTTGGGGGTGCTGTGGTAACTAGCGGATGGTGCCGCAGTAGATACACTTTGAGAATGAATTACCAGCACTCTGCTTTAATTTTTACTGAGTGGCATTAATATTTCACTGAATGTTTCCAAAAACTGCTATTTAAATTGAACCTGTATTTTGCTGTTACACATAATGCATGCATTTAACTAAACTGCAAACTTACAGTGAACGGGCCTAACATTAGACCAAATTGCAAATAGCAAATAACATATTTACATAGTAGTTAAGGTACAATAAAGACACAGGTCCACCCATTTCAACCTTTGTGTGCGTAGGATTCACTAAGAATTACCATACCATTTGTATATTGGTGTTCCCTGAGGAAGACATCTAGATGTTTTCTGAATGTACTGTATCTATGCTTTCAGCTAATACCACTGCCTTGGGAAGGGAGTTTCACAATTTCACAGCTCTAACAGTAAAGAATCCCCTTCACAGTTTTGGAATGAAACACTTTTCCTCCAATTTCAGGGCATGGCCTCTTCTGTTCTTTATGGACCTTCTAGTAAACAGTATGTTACCAATTCTAACATCTCCATTCAACAATTTGTACATGGAAATCATATCCCCTTTCAAACCCCTCTTCTCCAGAGTGAATAAGTGCAATAGCTGTCATATTTCCTTATGGTCCAGGTAGCCCCCTTATTAATTTTGCTGCTCTTCTCTGCACTCTCAAATTTAAGGACATCCTTTCTGTGGATTGGTGCTCAAAACTAAATCCTATACTTAAGATGAGGTTGGAGCAGTGTTTTATACCATTCCGAAAGTGAGCCTTTTTGCGATACTCTTTGTACCTGTTTGAATAACCAATTTTCTATCCATGTACACACCATTTCCTAAATGCCAAAAGACCGTATTTTGTAAATTAAGCGTCTAACAGGGTACTGCATCAAATGCTTTAGCAAAATCCAGATAGACTATGTCCACTGGCCTTCTTCCATCTACATTGCTACTTACCTTCTCATAGAGCATTCATAGATTGGTCAGAACAGAAATGTCTTTCATGAATCCATGTTGGTTTTTGCTTATTAAACCTTTTTTTGTGAGCAAATTCCTAAATATAATCTCTTATCATTCCCTCAAATATTTTTTTTTAATTTGGTAAAATATTTTTTACACCAATCAGTTGGTAGTCTAGGGATGCACCAATACCATTTTTTCCAGACCGAGTACCGATACTTTCCCTCAAGTACTCGCCAATACCAATTACTGTTACTTTTTTTAGTGTCATTTGACAGTTTTTCTAAAACACTACAAACTAATGATTTTAAGACAGTGGTGAAGTGCCAGGGCCCATTCCCAGCTGCAAACGCTGTGTCCCTGGTAGTTATGCCACTGACCCTTTGCTGTAGAGGAACTACAAATCTCAACAATGTACAATACCACCAGCTATAGAGGACTACGAATCCCAACAATACATTATACAGCAATGCAGAAACCCACCAGCTATAGAGGACTACACATCCCAGCAATGCATTATACATCATTGCAGAATAATACTCTGTGCTGCTCCAAAGTTCCAGCCTGGTGTCTCCAGTGGAGGATCTCAGGAGGGCTGTGCGGGGTCTCAGGATACTGTGCAAGGTCTCATATGTGCTGGGTCTCAGAAGGTCATGCGGGGTCTCAGGAGGCTGTGCTGGTTCTCAGTGGGCTGTCGGGGTCTATGGTGGGCTGTGTGGGGTCTATGGTGAGCTGTGTAGGGTCTATGGAGGGGTGTGCATGGTCTATGGCGGGCTGAGCAGAGTCTACGGTGGGCTGTGCGGACTCTTAGTTGGGCTGTGCAGGTTCCATGGTTGTGTGAACTCTCAGGTGGGCTATGCGGGGTCTAAGGTGGGCTGCGTGGACTCTCAGCGGTCTCCGATGGTTAGTCATAAATTATTGCCATACAACATACTAAGCAGGGATGTGCGGTCAGGGAAGGCAGGTGAGGTAGAGCCTCAACTAGTATTATAGAGAAAAAAAGCTGTCAGCTTCAAGTCTGAAGCTGACAACTTTTTCTCCATTCAGAACGGCTTCTAACAGGTTACACAGCAGAGAAAGCCTCTCTGCCATGTAACCTGTCATGGACAGAGCGCTGACCTGCCATGGACACTGAGGACATTGATGCCTCACCAGTGACAAGCAAGTGAGGGACACTGAGGCTCCTCCCTTCTCCCTCCCTCCTCCACACACAGCTCAGTGATGGGTTTGGGGGTGGGACATCAGATGGGTTTGGGGGTGGGGCATCAGCAGGCAGGGGGGATGCCTAACTTAGCAAGGACTGTACTGCACGTCACTGATACTAAGACAGCTCCTAACCACAGTTCACAAGGGATTAAAGCCCAAGAGTAATCATCCACCTTGATTCCACTCACACAATAAAACTAAGCTCTAATGATTTGTGCATAACCCCCAAAACTCATGGATGGTAGAGTCCTTTAATTGGGACAAATAAAAATTAATATCTGGACCAATTCCTACAGCTTGGTGCTCTCACCCTTTTACTCCATACAAGATATTTTATTTCCAAGCAGAAAATGCATATTATATCAAACAGGATAAGGCTAAGAAATATAAAATGATTTTATTGAGAACTGTAGGAACTCAACTGTAATGTAACAACATCGCCTGATTATCCCCTGTGATATCACATATCATTCTCCTTGGGGCCTCACATACGTTCACAATGGTTATGGCTTCCCTGACAATTGTACTTTGAAAAACTGAAAACACAGAGTTCAGAACTATTGATCTATATCTCCCTTCTATGATCAAAGCTTACTCTTCAGAAAAAGCATTTGTTCCTGAGCAGTCCGTACAATTTAGTTGTATAAACAACTAGTATGTAGAAGCACTTTATTATTACCTTGCTAATGCATGTAATAGTTTATGCTCATTTATCTTAATATATGCCCCACAAGGTGACACTAAATGTGTGAAATAAAACAATTAACTGCTTGAAGGATGAAAAATATAATGCCTGTCCCTGTCACGGTCACTCTTGGAAAACTGTGGACCAAAGCATGAAAGATGATGATGAAAATCCAAAGCACATTTAATCTCTCTTATTTAAAATGCTGTCATGGCTATGTTCACTCCTCTTTATTTGTTCTGCTCCCGCTCACTGGAGCACAACATGATAATCAGTCGTGTGCTCCAATGTTAATCCTGACAGGCAAAATGGAGGAAGATACAGAACCCAACACAAAAGATTAAGCATATTCATTCACAGACTTTTGTTGCATGATTATTTACGAAGATAACTAAAATTTTCACGTGCTCAGCTAGGAATATAAACTTTTTGAAAACCATCATGCTCCGGTTTGAATTACAAGCAAACATAATACTATAGAACTGTACTAGTCAAAGGAGAAAATTATATAGATTTGTGTGGCTGAAATATGTTTTAGGTTTAGTTAACCACCCCCTATTGCTAATTTTCATGTAGATTAGTATCTGCTTCTATTCACATTTTCTAAGAAACAAATGATAAAACAGAAATTCAGCAAAATGGATAATTCCAGTGGCTTTGTCTGTTATAGAAGATCTATGGACCATCAGCCAAC
>NW_017306383.1:2231048-2232065 GCF_000935625.1 Nanorana parkeri | reverse complement strand
ATTATAACATGTCAGGTTTTAAATACTATCTATGTTCCCATTTCTGTGAGATTTTTCTGCCAAATTTTAACATTTAAAGTGAAATTAAACCATCAGATTTTTTTTAACATAAAACAATACTGTAATGTGTGCCTTACTGTAATCCATGGTAGTTTCCCTTCTCTTTGCTGCTCTTCCTTTTAAATCTGTATCTCGTCTCATGCTGGGCAGAACTTCTGTTTTGCAGCAGACTGCCTTGTCTCTGAAATGGATACATGGTGTATGTGTGTAGGATTGCAACCTGAGACAGCACTACAGGAAGAGGCACTCAGCTGCAAAGGGAAGTTCTCCCCAAGCATGAGAAGACATGAGGATTTAAAAGGAAGAGCAGCAAAGAGAAGGGAAACTACCATGGATTACAGTAAGGCACACATTACAGTATTAGTTTATGTTAAAAAGTCTGAGGGTTTAATGTCACTTTAAGCTTATCTCTGGCACAACATCCTGGGTTTTTTCTTCTCTTCACCAGCAGTGCTGTAATGAGTGATGAGTTTGTAGGGCTACATTACATAGACACACCTTGAAGAACTAGTGTGGGTGTTTTTTTCCTTGTTGCCCAAACCACTACAAAGGATATAAATCCACTTTGTGTGCACCAAATGCCTTTGCAAACCCTTTAAAAGTAACAGTGACATCATCACTGTTCTGTACATGCAGAGCTAAGTTATTATATACATGTGCCTTTTGTATTTAGTCACTGCTTGTTAGCCCAAATTTCAGTTTTAAATTGTCCTCTTCGATATTAATTGATTTGTGGTTGAATGCCACATGACTGCGATTCACAAGCTATCTTAAACAATACAATTTCTTGCTAGTCTGTGTATGCTACATGATGACAAAACATGTTTTTAATTCATAAACCATATTTCTCGGATCAAGGTGAATTATAAGTAGACACAAGCAAACAGATTTCCTGGGTGGTTTGTACACACTGGTCTGATTCACAGCCAGTGGATATTTGTATATAATTTCCTTTTT
>NW_017306383.1:2219446-2231011 GCF_000935625.1 Nanorana parkeri | reverse complement strand
GACTTTAGAGGTCCATGGATTTCTTTTTTTTTTCATGCACTTTTAGAATTCAGTAAATCAGATATGAAAAACTGCTTACTCAATGAGATAAAATCCAGGCAGACAATTATTCTGAGCCTAGAAACACACTTATTTTCATTAAAAAAAATACAGTCTCTTGACAGCATTTGGATGGATTGAATCTACTCTATATTGTTTGTTTACATTAATATTAAAAGAAATTGCTGGACTGACAAGAAAACATATTTTAAGCTACAATGCTCAGCAGTCAAGAAAACAAAGAAAATAGTTGGGATTCATTTTCACAGCATGACTATAGAAAAAGCTTTGGCTAGCCTTTGACCTCATGCTGATAGTACTGTATATTCTAAATGTATCAAAGTATAAGAGAAAGTGTGAATGATTAAAGCCCAACTCAAGGCAATGATTTCCCAGTGTCATCCCCTGCTGAGGGGACAGAGGATCGTGGGGCCGACGGATCCCTTCCTGAGTCTCCGGAGCCATCCCTGGGCACGCAGAGCAGCCCGGATCTGTCCGTGGATCGTCCGGCCCGCATGTCGGCTGACACTGAATAGCAGGGGGGATCGGGCCCAGTCCGAGTTGCGGCCTGACCCTGAGGCCTCGGTGGATGCCTCAATGTCTCCGGATGATCCATCCTTGATGCCCTGGACGGGACCACATAGGGGTGATAGGCCCCGGGGGTCCTCCCCTGCATCCCCTAGCCTGCACAGAAGGGAGTCCTGGTCTCCCCCGTCAGAGAGGGCCCCTGACCTGCAACGCTCCTCCAGACCCCCCAGAGAGGGTTCCAGTGGGCCCCTATTGCTGTCTCCTGGCGCAGCACCCCCCTCCTCAGCAGCAGAAGGGGGGAAGGGTGATCATAAGACTGAAGCCTCCATGCTATACCTTCGCCAGAAATACTATGAGAAGGGCAATAAGGCCCACACTCTTCTGGCTCGCAAGCTAGGGGCTGAGGCCAACCTAAAAGGGGTTTCTGCTGTGCGTGATGCCAGTGGCACGCTACACCACCACCCCCAAAAAATAGCGGACATTTTTCAGGGTTTCTATGAATCCTTATATAATATCCCTGATGGCGCCTTCACTACTGGTGACGAGACCATGGCCTCGCGCATTGGGGAATATCTTAGCTTTTGTGACTTGCCTGTGCTCTCTCCAGAGGATCGTGCTAGCTTGAATGCCCCGCTGGAGGTAGACGAGGTCCAGAAAGTCATCGCCTCCCTCCCCACGGGCAAGTCACCGGGCCCAGACGGCTTTACTTACCTATACTATAAGACCTACTCTCATTTGCTTTCCCCATACTTGGCGAGACTTTACAATCAATTTCTGGAAGGTCGGCCTGTCTGGTTACAAACTGAACCTGAGTAAGACGGAGGCGATGCCCTTAAATCTTCCCCCCTCCAACTTGACGTTACTCCGATCCACATACCCCTATAGGTGGACGACGAAAGTTAAAATACCTAGGAATATACTTGACCCCCAAAATACACATGTTATATAACGTCAATTACAAACTGTTGTTTGTTTCCCTAAGAGCCCTCTTACAAAAATGGAGCCCATACAACCTCTCACTCACGGGGAAAATAGCTGCCATTAAAATGACCTTACTTCCGAAAATACTTTACTATTTTAACAGGTTGCCGATCCGCGTTCCGATCTCGGATCTTAAATCCCTACAAAGACGGATCCTGTACTTTATATGGGGGGGTGGACGCCATAGGGTCTCCCAACAAATACTCTGTGCCCACAAGCACCGGGGTGGCTTGGCGCTACCCAATGTGGCTCACTATTTTGCAGCGGCCCAATTGCGGGCTGTACCTTTTTGGAGCGCTGAGTCCCCCCCTGCGGTGTGGGTTGAGATCGAAAGCCTGTGGCTAGCACCGACTCACCTTAACTCCCTCCTGTGGGCAGCGCCAGTGCCTCTCCCACCATCTTCCCTATTGACATCCATGCTCTGTACCAGAAGTCTCTGGCTCAAATTTAGATTTACATTCAGCTTATCAACCCCACAGTCGGCCATGGCTTCCTTTTTGTATACCCCAGCCCTCCCAGCCAGTCTGGAGCAGAGATGGGCGTTGCCCTGGGCAGAGAAGCACCTATTCCGTTACAGGGACATTATAGACCGTAGATCGGGGGTCCTATACTCCTTCCCAGCCCTTCGAGAGAAACACCAACTTTCCTCCAACACCCTTTTTGCGTACCTCCAGGTTACACATTATGCCCAGTCCATAACCAAGTCCCAGGCATTCTCGAAATGCACCCCATTTGAGTTACTATGCGAGGGACCGCCTTCCTCCAGGGGCTTGATTTCCGCTATATATGGGATGCTGGGTGAGGGTTTCCGTTCCATGTCTTCCTTCTTCCAGGGAACTACCCTGGCCACCTCTTTTTGTTTGTCTTCTAGGCTAGCTTGGCCTAGCCCATGCGTGGCACCAGAAAACGCTCTTTTCAGTATTATAACACAGTAGTCTACCTCCTACCCGTTCTACTGCTAAACTTAGGTAATGTGTGGGAAATGGGTGTATACCTATAATGTTTTGCATTTTTTCTTCATAGGTACAGTATTACTTGCTAGCTAGTTTGTTTTCCACTCATGAAGGTTACATGTCTTTCCCCTGGATAAGGACTTGACTCTGCAAGGGATTCAACTATGCACAGTTGGCTGCTATGTAATGTTTACATGGATATGGTCCGCATGTTATACTGGTCATTGTTTCATATTTTCTGTCTTTTTGTCATCTCTGTAAATCTTACGTAACAAAAAAAGTTAATAAAAATTGTCAATTTGAAAAAAAAATGCAGGATCAGCAAGTTCTGGTTTATGTCTGTTTGTCAAGCTTGCCATAGATTTACAGGTGTCCCCCTAAGAGTGACAGGTGGGGAAATAGCTGCTACGTGTGCCCTATCTGATGGTACTCACAAAAGCAAAGCATTGACTAGGAATGACTGATAAAGAGTATTGCCATTGATCAGAAGCACTAAAGGATGCACTTAAACAACGTGGAACCCACCCAAGCATTATATGGGTGCTAGATGGAGGCAGAATGGAGGCTAAACTGTATATGTTAGATCAAGTGTCCTGTCAATATCTCCAATAGACTTCTGGTCTTTGGAACAACAAATAATTTTAAAGAAATGGTGGAAGGGGACACAGGATATTGGCCATAGAATCACTATTGACATGAGGATCCATAACAGGCTTTTAGTCTTCTTTGCTAGTAGTTACCCTACTCCTTACTAAGAAAGCAGAAACAAGCTTTACTATATATGATGTGTTTTAATTCACATCAAGATAATTTATATATGTAGAATAACTCAAAGGTCAACTAAATTGGAACAAATACAAATCTGTAACCACTCAGAGGCCTGTGAATTCAGAAGAATACCGTGACCTTCTTAATCACTGTACTGATTTAATATACTGAACATATGGTACATAGCATGACATGGCTATCTGAAACACAGGTAGATCATCAACTAACAACACAAGAGTGGGAAGCAGGTGTTTCTTCCTACAGTGTATCAAATTCTGCTGATTAGAGGACAGAAAAAATGTACTAAGTCATATGGCTCACTAAACTGAGACCTAAGGAAAATGCTATCTTTCTACTGCACTAACATAAGTCCAGGCTACATTGTCAGTTCGCATTAATTCTACTGTCCCATTCACTCCAGTAGCTGTCCTTGCAGCCACACAGTAGGGCTATCGACATGTATAGCAACACTTCTTATTTTCTAAAAGCATGAGAGGCAACATAGATGCTCAGCGTTATTGTAGAACATGTGTGATGCTCTAGTAAGTAGAACTATGCTACAAGACAAATAAATTACTCTTTATAGACACTACCATCGAGCACAACAAAAATCCTATACATTATTCAAAATAATGCAGACATCAATATAACCACAGAAAACACAGAGGTATAAAACAAGTCAAGTGATGCCCCTGACAAGATTGTTTTATTGTAAAAAACAATGTTAACCCCAAATAAAGAGAGATTGAAGCTCTGATGATTCCCATCATCCAATCATGTGCAAGCAAAAAAAATCTTTTTTTTTAATTTGTAGCGTACATTTTCCCCAAATTCACTAAGGTGAGTGAAAATTCCTTGCCAAAGCGAAAACTCAATTTGCAAAGTGAACATGCTCTACCTCTTTTGTAAATCAACCCTAATGTCAAGTACATATAAAAGTTCAGGCATATATTTAAATGTAACATTAACAGGAGTCCCACAATTAAGACATACCTTAATGAAGTAAATGTTCCATTCTCTAAATGTCTTATAGATGAGTGCTAATCATTCAGGGCCTTGCTGCAAAACTGCAGCAACATGCAGCAAAGTTCTTGAAGTGATCCAACTCTCTGAGGGAAAGATGAACATTAATATGGGACTGCCTAGACCAGTGGTGGCGAACCTTGGCACCCCAGCTGTTTTGGAACTACAAGTCCCATGGGGCATTGCAGGGCTCTGACAGCCGCAGACATAACTCCCAGAGGCAGATGCATGTTGGGATTTGTAGTTTTGCCACAGCTGGAGTGCCAAGGTTCGCCACCGCTGGCCTAGACTGTGTGGATATTATGTGACTGAGAGGTAATTTCACCAGCAGCAAAGTAAAATGCATCAAAAATATTCTGAATCACAGAAAAAATATGGTAACCATATATAATAAACTTTCTATGCATCTGAGAAGAGTAGCATATACATCATCCACCCAATAAGCAATTGATATACTTTATAGAGAATGTTCATCCATAAATTCAGACAATCAAATTATCAGTGAAGCAAAGAGATCTTTGTTGCACCCAGATTCAATTAGTGTTAAGTCATATCCCTGCAGCCATCAAAATATATTAACTCAGACACACTAGTCCTCAACAGACATATGGATATATTTGTACCTTAAGGGATTATATGACCTTGGGTATACAATTTCTTGGAATCTTTATTTGTAATTACTACTTTTTGACCACTGTGTTCCTGTAGTTCAATCAGTTGGATGTCCTTATGTGGGTATACTATTTTGTTGTTGTTTTATAATATACTTACCTTGTGGTGTATTTACATATTATAGATTGGGAGGTTATAATAGTTTTGTCTATATATTTTGGATTATATGGAAGTTCTGTGACCCCTTGTGGGAAGATGTGGCATACTTATATCCAGAGCCAAAGAAAATATCACAGCTCCAATTCCTTAGCCACCATCAGGACTCCCCAAGTGCTGGTCCAAATAGGTGCGTCTCCAACTTGGAATGTAGTAGTGTACGAACAGACCGCACTATCCAGAGAATTCCAATACTTCAGACTTTATTGAAATTCACAGCAAATCCAGTATAACAGGTCCTCTATGAATAAGCCTACGGGTGAAACACGTGAGAAGTTGTAGTTGGTTGGGGGTGTCCAGTGCTGACATTTGTTGCTTTATACACTTTTATTCACTGTTAAACTGGATTTGCTGTGAATTTCAATAAAGTCTGAAGTATTGGAATTCTCTGGATAGTGCGGCCTGTTTGTACACTAATACTTATATCCAGGTGTGCTGTTCCTTGGTCTCTGTCTCTGTCTCAGCATGCGACACATATGTGGTGATGTCATAAGTAGTGACAACATAACATGTGCAGAGAGGCGGAGACACGTGAAACTGGAACTGGGCATGCCTCATGGCATGGGAGGCTGTAGGGGTCCCATTTTGTCCCATCTGTCCATAACTGGAGATCATGAGCTACAGAATATAGCTACCTCTGACAAAGCCAGGAAATGCTGACAAAACCGGTCAGACACTTCATATGCATCTGCTATTTGTGGCTCTAAAGTTACCCTGGGAACTTTGTATATATTTGATCTGTGACCACACTGACTGATGGGGTGGTGGAAATTGTGAGTGCATGTTGATATAAGCTTTGGTATCATTAAAATCTCACTCTTACAACAGTAGAGACTTTGCAGTTGCCATATAAAGTTGTTTCCATTTTGGAAATGGAGTGATGTGTATGAGTTCCACATTACCACTGTGGATGATATCTGTTGTCTCAGACCATGGGAGAACTGAAGTATACACTTTTACTGTGATACTTATGATATTTGTACCACTTTTGGTGGAGTGACTTCACCTAATTTCATATCTTAATGACAGGACTACTGTCTCTGTACATATATTCTTTGCAAAGAGAGTGCTTACACTGAGAACATGGATACAGAGTGTATTTGATACAGGATTCATGGCATCTGTGTAGAGGAAATATTCTTACAGGGCTATTCACAAAAGGGTGAAGAGTTTGGAGAAGGCATGAGAAGTGAACAATTTAGGACAACATAGTTGTACTGGAAAGTGAGCTGAATTGGAGAATTTTTCCAAATCAGCTATTTTGGCCTAGATTGTTCACCCTTTTGTGAATAACCCTGGTAGACATCCATTGCGGACCAGTGGCTGGAATACACCTTTTGACCAGTGGTTGGCTGCAGGGATACATATTTTGACCTAGATAGATAGATAGATAGATAGATAGATAGATAGATAGATAGATAGATAGATAGATAGATAGATATATGGGTCAGTTCATGTGAACAGTCCCAACTTTTTTCTGGGCCATGTGCAAGAACCATGTACACCTCCTGCATATGACAAATTGCTCATGTCAGAAGTGGGGGGCACTAGTGTTAAGGAGAGATCTCCCTTTTTTGGGGGTGGATAGTGGTTGTTTTTTTTTTTTTTTTAATAGGGTATCATGTATGGTATTTTATTACACTTGTGTGCAATAACACAATGTTGAAGGGGACATATCTTTTCTGTAATTTTACTGTTTTCTATATTATTTTGGGTAATATATAAGATTTGGTTGCAGTCTGTTGTAGTTTATAACACATTTTTCTGGTAACACTAGTTATTGCTTACTTTAGACTTTGGTCCAGTTAAGGGTTTGTAGGCCATTAATTTATATCGATCTATATTTATATAGTAGGAGACTGCATTATTCTTGCAATATCAGCAGTTGGTTTTACGTCTTACATCAACACTTTAATATTAACATATATTCCAATTTTAACAGAAAATATTCAGCAGTCCAGTTGTAATTCCCATCTGCTGGTTTTGGCTTCCTTAAAAATTTTTATGATGAGTAAATAGAAGCTCGTAAAATATTATGAATTACATTTTAATGGGAATAAGCAATCTATTCAGGAAAAAGTTATTCCCTCTATAAAAAAATATAAATCTGTTTTATTTTAGATTTTTAGTACAATTTCCAAAACAATTCTCATTTAAGCTGCACATAAGGTGAACAGCCAAATATATTTACTAAAAGCTAAGTATCATACCTTAAAAGGATGGTTCCTTTCGGCAATGGGGCTAATTGGAAGTGAAGCTGTGCTACTTGCTGGGCTCATCTCAGTACTCTGTAAGCGAAATAGACAAAACAGGTGTTAACTCTTTTAATATAAACATCAAAAAGAAGAGGTGAGGCAGAAGAGATAGATTACTGTTCAGATGCTTGCACAAACAGAACCTTAGATCAAATTTATATCAGTATATTGTGGTTTTACAGCTTTTATTTGGTTGGTGTACATGTTATAGTGCCATTCAGTCAAACAAATGCTAAGGTCTTTTGACAGGTTGTCTACTTGTTCCTAGGAGGATTGAGATAGCAGCAAAACCAAAAGATAAAGTTGTCTATAACGTACAAATGTGTTAATGTGACAGCAAGTTGACATGACTAATGTGAAGAATAAGAAGTTCTATCTGAGGGAAAATCCACCAATATAAAACTATGTGACCTGCAACGGCTGGTTGCAAACAAGTATACGCACATATGGTTTTATGAATGCCAAAAAAGTAAAAACTACCACACTTGTAGAATAAAAAAGGCAAAAAAATGGGTAAACAGAACACTGCATGCAGTCCAATTAAACATTTGCTCACATTGCGCTTCTTCATAGTTCAATCTTAAACAGACATGTGCAGTTCAAGCTAAGCATATAACCCTATACGGCTTAAGATGTAGAAGGTAGTGGGGCAACAGAGACCTTTGCAATTCTGACTGAGTATATAACCATATAAAGCTTGAGAGGTAAAAGTGGGTGGGGCATCCGAAATTTGACAGAAAGATTCAAGAGCTGAAAAGATTCAAGAACAAATATTTACTAAGCAAAATGGAAGTGTCTATTATTCAAGCAAGGTTAAATGGCTATGATTTCTGTACCGAGAGAGAGAGAGATACGTAGGAGTCTTAAATGAAGGAACATTTCATCCTCAGTGTATCAAGAATGTTGATAGAACTAGAGAAATATAAGAAAAAAAATAAACGGTTTTCCTTGGAGCTGAGGAAAAAAGTGTCCAACCTTTTAAGACACTAGCAAAAACAGGTGGTTTGCTTAACTTTTTAGGTTTAACAGTGTCCAAATTTTCTGAGTGCGGCAGAATAAGTCAATTGTCTATGGTTTTCTACTATTCCCTGTCCCTCAATGCATGATAAAGAAAAAAAGAATTCCTGGAATTCCACTTAATTGACACAACAAAGTGGAGGAACCTGAGCCAGCCAAGACAATCATATATATCTCCTATACAATAACCTGCTATATTCCTCTGATGAAGGGCATACAATATCAAAATATCACAAACATATCATTCCTACTACACAACACCTGTGTTATCAGAGCCTATAGCCAAATTCATTAGACTGTACAGTATACTTACAATATAAAAAAGTGTATTCATTCCAAACTGCAACTATTATGTAAAAAAAAAAAAAAAACAAGACAGTCTTAGATCCGGCTACACATAGCCTAAGAATCTGTTTGGGTTATGAATGTTGAGATGGTGGTAGCATTATAAATATCCGGATATTGGATTGATATGCACTTTTAATGTGTGAGACATTGGGAAAAGCGGATTATCCTAAGCATTCTAACCATTTTTGAATGTTTAGTGTACCAATTGAATGTTGGCTATCAGAAGTAGACTCTTTGGATACTTTATGTTGGTACACTAGTGATACAAAGAGATAGCCCGGATTCCTGTAGTTAGATTCTTTTAATTGAGTTTTTTTTTAAATCTATCAGTCTTTTTTTTGTAATAATAGTTGCAGTTTGGAATTAATAAACTTTTTAATATTGTAAGTATACTGTACAGTCTAATGAATTTGGCTATACGGCTCTATTAACACAGGTTTTGTGTGGTAGGAACCAAATTTTTGCGACACTAGTTCCACTTGATTGTCAGGATTAAAGTTGGACCACCTTGCAGCTGTGCTCCCTGAACAAAAATAAAAACAGTATTTTGAAATGTACCCTTTATTATTTTATTTTTAAGCCAAACAAAAGAAAATCAATGTCCTGTATCATACAGGGCAAACAAATGCACTGAAAAAAAGTCCTTTACAGATCAGCTGTGCTAGCGAGAACGTATTTACACCTATAAGTTTATTTAGTTTGTTATAGAAACACAAATACAAAATGAAAGTTAAAGCTGCTCAGCAGGCAGTCTGTGTCCCCTGAGTTATTTTAAATGCAACATTTGCATGCCTGACTAGAGTGTGCTTTTTACCGATCTGTTGTGAAGTGATTTGGGTAATCAAGATGATGCCAGTATTTTTTATGTATTTATCATAACATTAATATAAACATTTATATATTTCACGTGTGTGTCATGTTTGGTATACAGTATATGATCCAGTCAACATTTCAATAACCCCATCATCTTGTATTCCTGCAACATTCTATAGTCAAAAATAATTCAACTGGACAAACTGCAAAGTGCAAATTGAAAACAAAAGCCTAACTAGAATAGGAAAGGATATAAAGGACATAACAGAATCAGTGTAGGTCATCCATTATTTTAATATATAATTAGACAACATATTCACTGCATTATTACTGCACGATAGGAGTTGTAGTTTAATAGCCTCTGTAGAGCTACAGGTTACTCTTGTGTCCTATATTTATTTCTATTAGTAGAATTCATGACATTTCTACAACTTCTGTTGATTGTTACTTTCATGCATGCATATACTGCAACTCTGTCAATTGCTTTGGCCAAAATCACCTGAATGTGCCTGACAAAATGACTGTTGACAGCTGTCATCAATTTGATCCATTTCTAAGGAAATTTGCAAGTTAGTTACACATCGATATTTCCCAAAATGACAGATACACATCAAGTTCAGAAAATGGTTTACTCCCTTGACTTCCAAAGAATGCAGCATTTTCATAATTTTTATTTTGGATTTTGCAGGGTAAAAAAATAAGAAAACTTAGTGTCATTCCAGTACATAGAACAATATTATTATTTCTCCCCTTCTAAATATGCAAAGCGTTCAAAGCACAGCATCCTTAATTATGCAGCACTATGCAGCTGGGCAGACTACCTATTGTATCTCATTTAGAAACTTGTGCTAGTTTAATGAGTACCAGTAAAAATAATTTCAGTTCATGCTGTGCTAGTGCTACACTATGTTATCTCTTGTCCAATGCGGAGTCTGTTTTCTTTGGTTTTCAATGAGGAATACATTTGATGGATGCCAGAACCATACTGCAGTGAAACTGAAATCCTTCATTTACCCTTGAGTTTGGACTACAATGTTTCAAGCATACTGTATATTAAAAACAAGTTTGTATATTTATCATCAGTATTAGTGGCATATGCTAGTAAACAAAAAAGTGTTGGGTGAAACATGGCTACTTTGGTGTACATGGCTTGGCCGAATGTACTCTGATGGACCTTGGGTATTCTAGAGCTGTACCCACTTCTAAATGACCTATACTGTCCTTACACTATACCCTGATTCAGACCCAACATTGTAGCCCAGTGGTTCAACTCCAGACCTCGAGGGGCACTTACAAAGCATGCTTCCTCATCTATTTAGTAGGGGCAAGACTGCATTAGTCAGCAGCTTGTACATGAACATTTCCTCCTTTGTCTGTGAGCCTGAAAAACAGTTAGTAGCCCTAAAGAACTGGAAATGAGTTCCACTTGCAATTTATACCCTCCAATAAATTAATAAAGGAATGAATGGAAAACTCAGGAGGCAAACCTGGCCTACTGTGTACACTTAATGCTTCTATATACATACAACTGGCAGGGGATTGAGCCAATTGGGTTAGTTACATGCACAAATAATAAAGCAGATAAGCTAGTTTACAGGTTAAATAAGCTGCTTTGAGAAAAATTTAAAGGATAATTAAAGCCTCGTATGTTTTTGCATATATCTACTGCTAGCAAGCAGTAGATATATGCAAAAGCATAAAACAAGTTTAAAAAGGGTTAAAACGTACCCGTGTCTCCTCCACACGCTCCCGTTTAAAGGTCTGAAGATTCATGCACAGTACAGATCTTTGGCCGGGAGAAGAGGAGAGACACAATGTAAGTTCATGTAGCAGCGTGCACCCGCACGAACAGGAAGTGCCAGGAAGAGGAGTCAGCGCTTGATCAGAGACCGGCACCAGCATTAGAGGGACTCCTGAAAACTACAGGGAAGAAAAAGATGATCAGATTAAAAGGAATCACTTAAGGTAAGTCCTTACACTAGCATCGGGGGGGGGGGGGGGTGTGTCTTTTT
>NW_017306383.1:2204594-2219324 GCF_000935625.1 Nanorana parkeri | reverse complement strand
GGGGGGGGGGGGGGGGTTTGCCTTTAATGTCACTCTAAGTCTACCTCTAATCTTGAAAATTTTTAAGTAACTCAAAATACCATTAGTATAATAGCATTGTTTCATGCTACAAACTGCTTTGATTTTTACATCCCATTCTGCAGTCCCACACATCCCTATCAGTTCAGTAATATTCTATATCCTGTTCTCCTCTTCACCACACAAAATCCCCCTCCTGTCATTGCTGGCTCATCTTCCTTTGTCCATCTAGTAAGGCACTGTGCTAAAGGAGACACACGGTCTGCTCAGCTGTTGCCAGAGAGCTGGTTTCTCACAATGGGAGGGTGCCTTCCAAACAGACCAAACTGGTTTTCGATAATGGTATGGCTGCCCTGTATTGTTTCCCCATTATTTGTATCCAGTGTACTCACAATGGGACAGTGTTATGGGGAAACGTTACATAAACACCATGCCTAGGCTGGTAAAGACCTAGTCAGGTTTTCTGGCACCAGTTATTACTGACTGTTACTTGATACAATTCTGCCACCTAGAGGTGACAAAAGTGAAATACATGTTGCATAGGCACTCATAAAAATCTTGAGGGGCACTGCCCACAGGTGGGCTGAAAATGTATCTTAATAAAAGCCAGTAGCTGGAAAGTGAAGGGGAGATTTCACCATGGAAATTGGACTCAGAGAGACCTCAGAGGGATTTTCACCATGGGACTTTGACCAAGAGAGGAGAGAGAGAGACTGAGAACGCTTAATTGCCACAAAATCCTGTTCGAAGAAGGAATTTGAAACTGGAAGCTAGAAGTATTTTAGTGTTTCCTCTCTTGGATAACCATAACAGGTACTAGAAAAGATAGTGTAGAGAGTGCATGTGTATGTATGATTGTTTGTAGCAGGCTGTATGTATGTTTTATTTTATTTTGCTTTTCCTGTAACTAAATTTGTGCACACAGTATTTTTGCCTAGTAAAGTATTTTAAATGGTACTGGGTCAATTTCCTTGAGCTTTACTGCAGAACCAGATAACAAATATAAATAAAGTTTAGCCAAGCTTTACATTTGGGCTCGTCCTTGAGATAAGCTCTACATTTAGGGGCTGACCTTTGGGATCTGTAGTGCAAACCAAAACATTTGTGGGCTCGGTCAGGTATCTGTAGTTCTCAATGCAAAACAGGCACTTTCCCCCAGCTTTTTCCATTACCCTCCCTTCTTTTTCTCTAAATGCCCTCTGTCTCCTTAGTGTCATCTGAATCTCCAATTCATTCACATCCTGTTCACAGTGCTGTTCACAGTGCTACCCATTTTACACAAAGCTTTTGTTTCCCGCAGATGTCATATTTATACCAATCACAAAATCTTATCTTTCATTGATGTTGCTATCACTTGTCACTAAGTACTAACCCGGGAACGTAGATATGCCTTATTAACCTTTATACAGCAAGTGATAAGTCACACTTTGTTCATTGGTTGGTTTTCTGTGCACAATATGGTTTATTATTCTAGTCCTGATGTATATACTTTTCTGTCTTTTACTCAAATTAATCCTGGTTATTGTGCCATCCCTGAGTCTTTTTGTCATACTTTTCATGGCGAAGGTACAACTTCATAATATTCTTGATACTTTCATATTTTGAACAGCTTTCTTCAGTGTATTATCTTGTATTACACATAGTTGCATCACAGGTTTTAGCTATTTAACAAAGCTTAATAGAAGTATTATTAAACATTTTTAGAAACTAATGACACTCACAAATCTGAATCAGTTACACACAAGTCTGCAGAGTTAATTATGTTTTATTTTTATTTTTTTGTCATTGCTTACTGTTTTATTATCCAGCAGTTTGTACTCTAACCTTGTAGGTTAAAGCTGAGTGGGCTGGGCAATTGCTTTGTTGCCAATTAGGCTCTAATGTATGTATGGTGGAATTTAAATAGTGACAATTTCTGTGGTTTCTATTCATTTGCAATTCATTGTTTTGATTTTTTATTCAACCCTAATAACTTCATTGTTGATATGTTTTATTTTTTTCAGCATTCATTTTTAATAAGAATGATTCCTATATAAGTTCCTATTCTTATAAATGGTTACAATTGAATAACCTTTCTCTTTTTATAATAATGCTTGTGTTGACTATTATAATTGTCTATTCATGTGTAAGTTGATCGACCCTAATAGGAACTGGACCACTATACAAATCAATTTTTTACAGTAATTTTATGTCTATCTTGCAGCCATGAAAAAGGAAGCATGCATAAGCCCCCAAAATGCATTCACTGTTTTTTGGTTGTTGTCTTGAACCAATACCATTATTAAAAGACTTTAAACTCCTAAGGGTTGATTTACTAATGTCAAATAGTAATGTTCACTTTTCTAGGGAATTTTGTACTTTGCAGGGGAAGGTTCCCTTAGTTTGGTGAATGTGAATAAATTTCACTTTGCAAAGACTACCCAATCATGTGCAAGGAAACAGGAAAAAAAACAGTATTTTTGCTTGCACATGATTGAATGATGGAAATCAGCAGAGCTTCACCTCATTAACTGAACTAAGAGGAAACCTTTCCTGCTGAATGCAAATTCCCTTGCAAAATGAACAACCTGTTTGTCTTTAGTAAATCAACCCCTTAGACCTTCCATGTGTCGTTCTTATTAGACTAGCGGTTCTCAACCTGTGGATCGTGACCCAAAAGTGGGTCGCTACCCATTGTTGAGTGGGTCGCCGCGTCCATTTCTGCTGCGCTGGGTGAGAGCCTCCTCCTTGAACAGCAGTGTCAGTCAGCGGAAGGACAGCAACAGCTGTGAATATAAAAGTGCCGCTGTACACACTCCCTGGCCGCTGCAGCGACATCTAGTGGCCGGGGAGTGTTTACAGCAGGACTTTTCTATTCACAGCCGTTGCTGTCCTCCTGCCTCACATACAGTGTGGGCTCTGCAGGAGGCAGGCATCTTAGCATTGCTGGGGCTGAGAAGGCTGCATGGAGACAGATCAGGCAAGCAGCTAGCAGGGGCTGGGGAGGGCTTGCATTCTAGTGAGTGTGCTTCAATTTGTATTTCTAAGTCCAGTGTGTTGCTATGTCCTGAGTCCAGTGCCTTACTAAGTCCTGAATCCAGTGCCTTACTAAGTCCTGAATCCAGTGCATTACTAAGTCCTGAATCCAGTGCATTACTAAGTCCTGAGTCCAGTGCCTTACTGAGTCCAGTGCATTACTAAGTCCTGAGTTCAGTGCCTTACTAAGTCCCGAGTCCAGTGCTCTGTTGGGGGTCACCACAACTTGGCAAATGTAACCAAGGGGTCCCGGCCCTAGAAAGGTTGAGAACCACTGCATTAGACTTTGTACACATGGTTCCTCAATTCTGGGTCTCCTGTTTGGGGCAGAGAAGCCTACCAGAGTTAATTGATAATTTGAAACTGGCACCTCATTTCTACTTGCAGAGTATAGTATAGTATATGTAGAGTGTAGGAGGGTCTGTCGAACGGTGTTCCACAGTCTGGCTTTTGTTTTCATTACTTGCAATAAAGGTTGTTGGACATCAAGAAAAAAAAAAAAAACAGTGGAAAAGAAGCCTGTTTGTACCAAGATATGGAAAAAGTGGTGTACGGATGTAGTTTAATCCTACATCCATACATAAAGCATTTGCTGGTTGATAAGCTTTGTCTGACAAGTGGATCTTTTTTTAACTTCTGATTTTAGTGATGAAGGATGCTGTTAGCATATCTGTTAAGCTAACCATAATCCTGATGACCACCTGTGTGGCCCCTCCAGCACCCCTCCATTCAATTTAAAGGAGAACTATGGGGTCAGGGCTTTTCCCCATAGTTCTCCTTAGGGTAATGGGAGGACACAAACTAGCGTCCTCCCATCACCCTAAGCTCAGTATACCGCGAGCTACAGCTTGCGGTATACTGAGACGCCGCAGCCGGAGCGGATCCCGACATCGATATCGAGATCCGCCCAGCTGCGTGAGTGACAGCTGGCTCTGCCTATCTAGAGGCAGAGCCAGCTGTACCTGCCCCCTCCCCCGTCCGTTCCGCCAGTCAGCGCTGGCGGATCGGGGAGGGGGGAATCCATCCCCTCCTCTGTCACGGCAGAGCCGTGACAGGATCGAGAAGTGAGCGAACACTGGCATGTGTTCGCTCACCTCCCGATCTACTAAGCAGACCTGTGACAGTCTCATTGTCACAGGTCTGCTAGAACTATGAGGTGAGTGAAAAGCACTCACCTCATTGTTCTCCTTTTAAGTCTAATTGTTTTAGTCTTTTTTAGTCAAAATGTTTAAATAACCTGAACAAACGTATGAGACACTTATAGTTTGTAAAGATGTTGATAGGCTAAATGAGAACTAGTTTGTCATCTATAATAATCTGAATCCCCTCTCATGAAACTATAGCCTCTCTGGAAATGCTTTTTATTTCATTGTTTACTTATATGCTCTTCCTGTCATAGCATAAGTGTCAGGTTGAATGTCCTAAGCTCAGGAAGCTAATTAAAACAGACAATAAAAAAATCTGTCATATATAGTAGCATGCTTTACATAAAAGAAAACTAAAGGCTTTGTTAATTTGTCAGCTTTACCCTTCTCTTACAAATTTGGCAAGGTGTTATTTATCTCTCCTGAGCTTAGACAGGATGTACAACATTCTCTATGGGAGCTTTACAGCCAGACACTTGGATAATATTCCTGATCTGACATCAAGAACATGCAAGTGACTAACAATATAAACAACCCCAACAGATTCATATTCGTACAAATGCCCATTCCTGAACGGTTTTATTTACGAAGGTTGGGCATACATGTATGTGCTAACCAATAGTGATAGTCCAAACACACCTGAGTTTGGTTCAAGTTCAACTTCAAAATCGAACTTCAAAATCAATGAAAGTCTATGGGACCAAAACTCTGAAAATCAAATGTCCCAATTTTTAAGGCTTATATGCAAGTTATTGGCCATAAAGGGGGTATGGGGATTCAGGTACTGCCCTGGGGGACTTGTATCAATAAAAAAAACACTTTTAAAAAATACCGTTTTTAAAGGAGCAACGATTTTATCATTGCTTAAAGTGAAACAATAAAAATGAAAAATTCCTTTAAATATCGTGCCTGGGGGGTCCCCTTAAACTACCTGTAAAGTGATGCATATGTATAGAACCTGCTGCAGCAAAAAGTGACATTTATAAAGAAAAAAATGAAATTTATAAAGAAGGAAAAAAAAAGTGTGCGGTTCCCCCTCCCAAACTATATCAGACCCTTTAGGTCTGGTAGAAATGTTAGGAAAGACCCCATATAAATAAAAGAGAAAACAAAGCGTGAGGTCCCCCCCTAAAAGTCATACCAGACCCTTAAAGTCTGGTAGGAATTTTAGAAGGGACCCCATTTAAAAAACAAAATAAAAGTGTGTGGGGTTCCCCCTTAAAGTCATACTAGGCCCTTAAGGTCTTGTAGGAATTTTAAGAGGGAAAAAAACATGGCGAGCGAGTGCCCCCCTCCCTGCCATACCAGGCCACATGCCCTCAGCACTGGGAGGGTGCTTTTCCACGGTTATCCCTGGAAAAACACCATGTCCCCGTGTCGATGGGGACAAGGGCCTCTTCCCCACAAGCCCTGGGGCGTTGGTTGTGGGAGTGCGGGCAAGAGGGCTTATTCACATTAGGGTACCCTTTAATAAAAGGGCACCCAGATACGGCCCCCCTTTTGTGAATGAGTAAGGTACCCATTCACTAAAGGGTTAAAATAAATTTAAATAAAAAGTCCAGACTTTTAGAAAAAAATCCTTTTATCCACAACGACTCCGCGAAATAATAATAATAAAAAAATAGAAGATGTATAAAAAAAAAACCTGATGCCCGCCAACCCGTCCGCTTGCGACGAACTCCCACAGCAGAATGGCATTCTGACAATTGGGCGGAGCTAGTGTTACTGTACTAGACTGCACTACACTGACAGCAACACTCTATTATTAACTCCAGCAACACACTACATACGACTGCGGTGTAAGCAGCCTTATACAGTGTGGGGCTATGAATTAGCTATGAGCCATGTTTGGGCAAAGTCATCATTACTTTGCCTAATCATGGCTCTTACAGTGCACTGTGCCATGATTGGGCAAATTCTTGCACCTGACCTGTGGTCAGGTGCATTGCTTTACCCAATCAGGGCTTCACAAGGCACTGTGCGGTGCGCAGTGTCCTGTGGGGTACTCAGCGGGCAAATAGCCCACCGAACGCCCTGATAGTTTGTGTGTTCGCTGAATACACAAACTACCGATGTTCGAGTCGAACTGTTGGTTGACTCGAACATCAGGGCACACAGCCTACTTCGGTTTCAACATTTTATCATCTGAAAAAATATTGTATTTATTTAAGGATGTTTGTATTTTGACTTTGTTTCCCCCTACTCTATGTATTTTGCTAGAAAATGTTAATGTCTAATATAAATTCTCTGCCACTAACCATGAATGCAAACCTACTCCCTTAGGATTGGCTATTCAGAAGAAAAAGACTACACAGCTATAACTGACAGCTAGCTGGGGGCCCCTGACAGTTCTCACATTATATTTACATAAATAAAACATTTGTTTTAGATGCATGCAACTTAGCAAAGCTATGTATTGCTTGCAGGAGTTGCAAAAAAAATATATATATAAAGAGCTTGAGGAAAGCACGTCTTTTTTGCAGACTGAACAACGGCAGACGTGAAACTTAAATTAAAACAGAGAAAGTGACAAGTTACCTAGGGCAAGTAAAAGGAACAGAGAAAAATGTGGCAATTACCATCTAATCCCGACAGAAATATGTATTTGTAAATGAGGCTACTGGGTGGTCAAAGTTATCATTGCTAGCTGTCAATTTCTTCACTTTTCTATTCCACACAGATGCTGAAAAGTAACAGCTAGAAAGAAAAAAGCTTGACATCAAGATTCGATAATTCATTAACAAGGAACCAAAGAGATTAATTTTAGGAATGTATACAGGAATTATGAATAAGAATGAAAACATTAATGTCATAGCCATCTAAATCTTTCAAAAACATGTGGAATGGTAGATTCAGGATCTAGCAAACTCAAATAAGGCAAACAAAGAAAAGGTTTCCTCACTAGTATCGTTAGGCTGCACATGTTACAAGGTCAACAAAAAGCAATTGTACTAGTATACTTGGCATAGATAATTTGATTTTAAAGTTCAATTAGTTGTGGTTAAGTCAAACTTTTAAAAAATGTGCTACCCTCTGAAATGTGGAATATCTAGACCTTATGTTCCCTTGAAATCAATTGAAATCCAAAACAGGTTCCACAAAAAGTGTTTTGCAGAGCAGCAAATGATGCAACATTGTGCAAAATGGTTTTGGAAACTCCTGGCAGCCCTGCTTAATTAAATGATGGAGCAAAAACAAAAAGCCTGACACACTTCCTTTAACCCAAGGATATTTAGATAGAAGGGTGAGACTTGTAGTCAAGCTAAGGATACCTAAGCAGCAGCTGTAGATACAGCTTTTGAAATAGCTTTTAGTCTAATTTTTTTTCAGATGCCTTCGGGAATCCTTCCTGCCAAAAATAAAACTGAAATTCAGATTCAGCTGGACACATACAAATTCAATAAAGGAGAACTATGAGGTGAGTGATTTTCACTCAACCTCATAGTTCGAGCCGATGTGGGACAATTAAACTGTCACACGTCGACTCAATAGATCGGTAAGTGAGCAAACACATACCGTCGCTCGTTCACTTCTCGATCCTGTCCCTACAGAGAGCTGTGACTGTCACTCACGGCTCCCTGCAGGGATTCCCCCCTCCCCGCTCTGATCCTCCAGCACTAACTAGCAGGAACAGACAGGGGAGGGGGCGGGTACAGCTGGCTCTGCCGTTAGATAGGCAGAGCCAGCTGTCAATCACGCAGCTGGGTGGATCTCAACAGTAATGTCGGGATCCATCCCGGATGTGGCGGTCTCAGTATACCGTGAGATGTAGCTCGCTATATACTGAGCTTTGGTTCACGGGAGAATGCTAGTTTATGTCCTTCCGTGACCCCTAGGAGAACTATGGGGAAAACACTTAACCCATAGTTCTCCTTTAAGCTCAGTAACAATTTAACATAGCTTGAATTTCAGCATCAGCTCTAAAAAGTAGATCAAAAGTATTCAGACTGTGTATAATTATCTACATCTGAATTCTCCCTTTCCCTGTTGTATATACAGTTCATGTTTTGTGGATATCTATACAGGTAGTTTTTGTCTTTTTTGTGACACACTACTTATTCCGCTTGTACATACTTTTTTTCTCATTATTTTAATTAGGATAGATAGATAGATAGATAGATAGATAGATAGATAGATAGATAGATAGATAGATAGATAGATAGATAGATAGATAATTGAGGATTGGAAAATTGCAAGGACCCTTCAGATCAAAATAACCAGACATTTCATCCAAATCTACTCTAACTTTTTTCTTTTTCCTTTGTAGTAAAACTCTTCATATGTTCCTAAATGTCACTGTACCATCACAGCATAAAATGACTTACTGCAGAACTAGAAGTACAAAACAGTTCATGCGACTCCTCATCAGGAAGAAAGGAGAAATAAAAGAAAATCCAAAAGTGAATCGCAAAAGGTTCAATACACACTTAAAAAAAATGATATTTTGAAAATAAGCATTATTAAATTAGTATGGACTAATAGAGCAGTAAAATATGGGAATATGAAAACTTACACTACAAACCAAATACTATAGTCATGTCTTCTTTTCTGTATGACTTTTTGTCAAGGACAAGAAACACCTTCTGCAGTCTGTAAGCTGCCTGACTGTAACGATAATTATTTGTCTTAAACACCATTATGATCAGTTACATGACTGAACAGTAAGCAGGTTGTTTGCAGAATATAAATGAACAAGATGATGACAGGAGGATTCTATACCGCACTACACGGCAAACTGTATAACCTTGCAGCAGACCAGAAATAAACTGAGAAACTGCTAGCAAAGAGAAGGCCGACTTGTCTTTGACCTTTCAGCCTGTCTCCACTAGATTATCTTTATACATTTCTTATCTACAATCTGTCATTCAACTGTCTCAGTTTTTCACAAAAGCATGAAATAATAAAGTCTGTCAATTTGCCACCCATGGACAGCCAAAAGCAAAAACTGTTTGTCCTTCAGTGAAATGATCATAAATTTTAAGTTCCTAGCGCCCATTTTGTTTTTAAAGTTTCCTCCAGGCAACTAATGTTATAAGTGCTAAAATAGCTTGAACTCCCACAACCTCATACTTTTTCAAATGATCTAAGTGGCCAACTTCCATCACACAGAAGTATCTTCTGGAACAGAGAAAAATACATTCTTACATATAGGAAATGTAATATTTCCTCCTTCCATGCAGACCCGTAATAGATGAGTTCTCTGTAGTAGTAGAAACAGTCTTTTATTTTGAGTGCAGTCCGAAAAATTAAAGAAATTATTTGATTATCTACAAACATTCCCTCTTTCCTTTCATCCAGTTTTACAAACATTCTCATCCCATATTTGGGGGTCATCTAAAATTGAGATTACAACATCACCATGGAGTATCTGGTGCTCAACAGAGGAAAAAAGGGTGGGATCCAACCTGCAGGCAGCGTGGTACTAAGCAGTGCAAGAAACTTGTCACTGTAAAAACAAGGTCAGACCTTTGCCTAACAGAAGTTGTGTCCCAACCACCCATATGTACTCTGTGCTTCCACAACAAGTATTGGTGTCTATACCCCAAACTGTATGCATGCGTATTGCTTCATATGGAAGGAGACTGGAACGGCATGCAATTGATAGTATGGGACTTTCATGTTCCAAATGACTTCTACCACACTCACAAATTAATTCTTCTTCTAGCCATATACAAAATAATCCCTGTTACCGCCTAACCCTTGCAGTCATTTACAAAGCCATATACAAGACTATACTAAGCCTAAAGGTAATGTTTCCTTCTTCTGCGGCTGCCCTAGGTTATAGGAATAATGTAAACATGCAATTAATAATGTAAACCTGCCATCTTAAAATCGTGAAAGAGTGGAATCACAAATCCAACTACTACACTTACTCCACACTGGAGTATAACCCATTTCACCATTTACACCCCATATCAATGCTACACACACACACACACACACACACACACACACACACACAAACATAGGCACACATACACACACAGCTGCTCCCTAAAATAGTTACTAATTAAACCCTTCTAGACTTGTAATGGTTTCTATGGCACAAACTTTGCATACAGCAACAACTAAATGCTTATACCACATTATTTCTACCCTGCACTGGAAAGCTTTAGGCCTGGTTTAAATTAGTTCGGGTGTCATCTCCTTTAGACAACTAGTCAACTTAGATTATCACAAAATCCTATCCTGCTCAGAAATAACTCTTAAATACTTAGCTATCCCACAAGTCTTTTTTTAAGCCGAATCCTATAATACACAGTCCAGCTTGAAACTTTCAAACAACAGTTAGTGAAGCACCCTCATTACCATGTTACTGACACCCAGTGTCCCATAGAAAGTGATTTCAAAATACAACTTGTTCCTGAGAGATAATATAGATCACTCCAGACACACCACTGCTATACCAAAGTTCCTGCAATACTCTCCCCTACTGCACATAACTACACTTCTAAATCTGAAAAAATAAGTCAAGGTTTTTCTTGAAGACATTTCACTGGTCATCCAACCAGCTTTCTTAATTCAGAATGGCTTGAACAAAAATTATCTGGGAATAAATATGGTGAATATTGCTCCAATCCACATAGGGGTCTATTCATTAAGTAGCCGAGGGCAGCCGAGTGAACAACCGACCGCAAGTGAAGTGAGCCGAACACTGTTCGGTTATTCATTTCAGGCTTGTACGGCTGATTTCAGCCGTATATCGGCTGAAATCAGCCGTGCATCGGCTTGCTTCGCATGGCTTCGGGTCGGCCGAACATGCTGAGCATGTTTGGCTGGCCCGAAGTGCAGAAGGAGGTCCACTCAGCCGATCCAACATCTGGATTGGCTGAGCCGAACCTTCGGCAGGCTACTCACTGCTGTTCGCCATATTTTAGTTCTACTGAACCGAAGGGGTCCTGGGGCCGAAGCTAGCCGAAGGATCGGCCGAAGCTACGGCTAGCTTAGTGAATAGACCCCATAATCTGTTAGGCACAACCAGGTGTTGATTTCATTTGCATAATTGGAGCTAGGAGGTGTAAATAACCTGTCCAGAGAGAGAGGTGTTAAAACAGCATTGTATGTGGCAGACAATAGATGCCTCACCCCACTACCACCACCACCACCACCACCTCTATTCAAGCTTGGCTTCTTGATTTTTACATAAATGGCCTCCTTCACACCTCTTTTAATTACACTTCTAAATGTATATAAATACTCATGGAAAGTATTAACATCTGCACAGAGAAATGAGTTTCCGTTTTTACTACTGAACATTGCCTTAGTTACTACTAAACATTGCCTTACTTACTACTGAACACTGCTTTACTACTGAACGTTGCCTTACTTACTACTGAACACTGCCTTACATACTACTAAGCTCTGCCTTACTTACTACTGAACACAGCCTTATTTACTACTAAGCTCTGCCTTACTTACTACTGAACACAGCTTTACATACTACTAAGCTCTGCCTTACTTACTACTGAACATTGCCACTATTACTATACATTGATTTACTTACTACTGAACATTGCCTTACTTACTACTGAGCTCTGTCTTACTTACTGTACTACTTAGCTCTACCTTACCTACTAATGAACATTGCCTTATTTACTACTGAGCTCTGTCTACTTACTACTGACCTGTTCCTTACCTACTGCTGAGCTCTGCCTTACTTACTACTGAACATTGCCTTATTACTGAACATTGCCTTACTTACTACTGAACATGGACATACTTACTACTGAAAACTGCCTTACTTAATACTAAGCTCTGCCTTACCTACTATTGAACATTGCTTTACTTACTACTGAGCTCTGCCTTACCTACTATTGAACATTGCCTTACTTACTACTGAGCTCTGCCTTACCTACTACTGAACATTGCCTTACTTACAACTGAGTTCTACCTTACTTACTACTGAACTTACAAAACTGGCGCATGTTTGTGTTGTATGTGCGTGCACATAGGGGGGCGGTAAAATTATTTTTACATTTAATTTATTTAATATTATTTTTAAAACCGTTTTTTTTTTTTACTTTACTTTAATTGCTATAACATGAGGAGCTTACAAGCATATTGACAGTGACACAGGTACTCTTTAAGGTGATGCTGGGGGTTCAAAAGATTCCTAGTATAATCTCACACTACAAATAAGCTATTGAAGTGCAGATCACACTTCAATAGCTAATAGTTGGGCTTCAGGAGCCCAGGAATGACAGCTATATGATCGGAAGTGATGCAATACGAGTCGCTCCCGTTCCCATTGTACGAGGAGGAAATCAGTGGACGGACTTGGGCGTGGGGGGCTTGGTGGCCCGGTTACCTGCGGCAGCTGAGCCACCAGAGTCACTTCAACTGTAAAGCCGGCCGCCGGCTCTACAAAACGGAACCGTCTGTTTAACCCCTTCAACCTTCATGACAGGATTATCCCGTCGTGGGTCATGAAGGGGTTAAGTGTTTCCATTAAAAAGCACGTGGTGGCAGTGAACATTTGATAGGTAAAGGGTTAACTGTAGAGTTAACCAACCCTGGTGACGGTCACTCTGTCGGCTGGCCTGAGATTGTGTCCCACAAGCTGGGAAATCTCTGTGCAGGGTAAGGCTGAGAGTGGTATCGCCACATCCTTGTGATGCCACACTTGGTTCAGAACAGTGTATAGTAACGTGTGATTGACATACAGCGGGTTTGGGCCGGGCGCACGTCACAGGGTATAAAGTGAGAAACAAGGAGGAGGGGTGCAGGCAGGGCCGAGCTAAGGGGTAGGTAGAAGAGGCAGACACGTTAGGCTCTGCAGCAGGAGAGGGGAACACAAAGGACCTGCAACCTATGTTGCTGATCTAGTTCTCAGCTCATGGAGCTTTTTAAAAAAAATGTATTGCACATGGAAATTGCCAGTATGTGGTGTCACTGACAGTGTACATGAGAATTGTACTGTTCGGTAAAACCACAAACCTTTTTTTTGCAAAGCTACATGTCTCAGTTCCCAGCTCCCCATACCCCTTTTTCACCATCCCTTGCCTAGCAGCCTTGAAATTGTCCGGAATTGATTTTCCAGATTTACCACTCAGACTACCAATAGGGTTTGGATTTAAGGTGGCAGTTTTTGAGATTTATGGTGAGTTCAACAAACAGCCTGTGATCCAAACCCTGATACATTTGCACATCACTACTAGCAAACAGTTATTGGGTGGTTTTCATTCATGCTTAAAAAAACGCAGGAAATATTATGGGCATTGTGTATAGGTTATATAAACTGTAGGCAAGTTTCTAGTGCTAAGGGTTGAGTTAAGTTGTTTGAAAGTGTTCAGTACAAGGGTTAGGGTACAGTGTGGTAAATTGTAAGGGTTTCCGCGGCGCCCGGCGGCGAGTGTGCGTTCCAGGGTGGAACGCACCAGGAAGAGCATCACCGCCATCACGCCTCCTCACTATGACGCTGGCCGATGCGTTCCAACCTGGAACGCGTAAGCGGCACTACGGTTTCCGTCCGTTTCCCGCGCTCGCGGGCTATTTAAACATCCACGAAAGGTTAGCAAGGCGTTCCACTATTGAGGATGGAACGCCCTGCTAACCCTCATACTGAATCGGTTATCCAGCCCTACGGACGCTCCTTGGAACCAGGACATCCTATCCCATCCGCAGCCTGACAGGAGGACCTACTCCAGCCACCACTCTGAGAGCTACACTCAGCAAAACTGCAAGTACTCTGCAATTATAGCTGCAGCCCATATGCTAATGCATTGCTCCTGCTGATGTCACATTTGTGAACCCCATTGACTTTAATCATTGCTGCAGTATTCTGTGCCGTATCACCCTGTGCATGTCCTGGACTTATCCGTAGTACCTGCTATTCACCCAAGGACGTACTAACAAACTTCTTATATTGTTTTGATGCTTGAAACGATCTAGTTTACCTTGCCTAAGTTACGTGAATTATACGCACTTGCATTGTAGTGGCCTATGAAGTAATAGCCAATACTGCCCCTTCCTGATAGGTTACACGGTATATGATGCACGAACCTCTAACTCACCGTTAGATTGTGAGCGACGCCAGAGGTTCAAGCCTGAATTACTGCCACACCTCTCATATTGAGTCCAACTCCTTAAAACTCTGCAGCTGAGATCCAGAACTGTATACTCACGGAGACAGGGCGTGACATAAATGTGCATAGCAATGGATTAATTTACAGTTGTGAGAAGTGGATAGCAAAGCCTGGATGCACATTCCTGCAGCTCCCTGCTGCACTGGCCTCCACACTGACTCCCAGGTGGCAATCTCCTGTCTCCCAGGTGGGGCCCTGAACACATCACAGCACCCTCTTCATGAGGGATGTACACAGATGCATAATCACTATTAAGGTATGGACCCATGGAATGGAGATTTCGTCCCACCCAATGCTCTAAGAAATCTCCTGGCTCCAGGATCCCAACTAGGATCCAGAAAACAAGGAAAGAACTGAAAAGGCAGTCCTTTCCTGGTACTGGCTGAGAATCCTGGGTCACTTTGAGGGCACATAACACAGTGGTATTGCCACGCAATGTCACAATATATATATATATATATATATAT
>NW_017306383.1:2200907-2204482 GCF_000935625.1 Nanorana parkeri | reverse complement strand
TATACATATACGGTATGATTGCTGAGATAAGAAGTAAAAAACTGACAACTAAAGGAGAAAGAGACTAAGCAACTTTTGACAGGAACTTAATATAACATTAATGTGGTAAAGTCTCTAAGTATATTTATTGTGTGCAATTTTTTCTCACCCTCTTACGGTAATAAGAGTCCATAAGCTATTACTTTGTAAAGCTTTTGAAGATGCTATGGCAGTAAAATTTAACTGCTATAAAATGTTAGGATGTTACTTACTTTTACAGAGTATAAAAAAGCTCAGTATTAGAATAAAACGATACTGTTGTTGTACTATGGATCATTTAAAGTCACCTGTCCCTTTAAGAAAAGTATCGTTAATTGGTATCGGCAAGTACATGAGGGGATGTACTTGTACTTTGGCCTGAAAAAGTGGCATTGGGGCATCCCTACTTACAGGAAATGTAGAGTTTGTTATGTTCATGACTAAAAATAACATTTAAAGAATGATTGTCTTGTCAGAAAATTTAGTGTATTTCAATATCTACTAGGTACTTTACGATGGTCCTAAAGTTATGGACAGGAGCTAATATGTGTAGCCTCTGATTATGTGATCACTGTGAAAGCCAGCTGAATTGCTTAAAGCCCACCTCCAGCCAATTATGTTTTGTTTTTTGGATGCAGCGGAGAAAGGATTTCCCCTTCCTGTGCTACACCATTCATTTTCTGTATGAGCGCCTTAGGAACAGGAAGTAGGGGACCATCTTTTCAGTGGGGTCACAAGCAGAAATAAAAACCTGACAACAATTTTAACTTTTCCCCACTCTATCCATAAAAAATTGTTGGAATTAGGTTTTAATCAGGAAACAAAAATAGTTTTAGTTGGTAAATGTTTACCTGCCAAAATTATTTAAACTTCTGCTCAAATATCCTTATGATTCATACACAACTACCCCACTGCAACATTACTATTCAATAAAGCAACCTTTGCCTTCCACCTCATTGTACTATGAGGGAACCATTCAGGGCAAAGAAACATGTTTTCTTTTTTTAATGCAGACCTGCCAGCAGCATATACTAACTTTCCATTTGCTCCCTCACTACTCCATTCAGCTGCTAGCAGTGAAAGCAAAGCTCAGTGTAAACTCAACATACTGGACCTACATTCATACACAGATATATTTAGAGCGCTACTACTGTATAGAGAGACTTACGTTTAAGGTGTCCCTGTGTCTCAGAAGGAAATCCTCTGTGATCCCCCGTGTGGAGGGTGACTTGGCCAGGGTACAAAGTCGGGTGACGATGGGATGGATGAATGCGTGCCTAGATGGTATAGGGCTGGCATGAATCGTTCCTGTTTACCATAGAGCTTGCACACTGTTTTTTTAACTCTTTATTATCAATTTTTATTGTAATCACTTGTGCCCATGTCCCCAATAGTTGGTACTCCAGGTAGTGTGCTTTTCCATTTGTTTTATGGACCTACATTCAGATAACTATATACTGTATATGAGACTGTGTGTTGTTCAACTGGTTTCATAAAAAAGACTGCGGTTAGGTTTTCACACACGGTCCTGGAAGGCTAATCCAGGCATATGTCAAGAAGTAGATAAGTAGATGTATATAGGATTATAAAGAAAAAATCACCATTGACCATGCATTGGTAAGTAAAATTGTATTACCAAAATCAAGCTCTGGAATCGTACCCACAAGAATTTTTATCCTTTTAAAGTCTAAAAAGCTACAGCGTCTCTGAAAGAGATTTGACTCACGTCACAGTACCAAAGCTATTTACAACGATCTCCTAGCTTCTGTGCAGGCATACTAGCAGAACTTAAGATTCTTTGTGACCTTTCGGTTTCAGCTCTTCTGCCTGCATACCTTAGAGGTTATAGAATTTCCCCACCTCTCTCTTAATAGGTCATTATTCTCCTATATTTGCAAAGGGGCAGAAATCATCACTGTCAGGGCAGCCATCACAACTTTATCAACTTTAGGCCTGCCAATTCCCCACCCCCCGGTTTTTTAACAAGCTGTCCTATCGAGTCCGCCAACCGGTCTTCCCTCCGGGTCCTTCAACGCACTCCTATTTTAACACTGTCACAACTTAAAGGAGGACTATGGGGTCAGTGATTCTCCCCATAGTTCTGCTCAGGGTCACGGGAGGACACAAACTAGCACTCACGTGACCTAAAGCTCAGTATACCGCAAGCTACAGCTCGTGGTATACTGAGACCGCCGCAGCTGGGACAGATCCCGACATTACTGTCGAGATCCACCCAGCTGCGTGATTGACAGCTGGCTCTACCTATCTAGAAGCAGAGACAGCTGTACCTGTACCCTCCCCCGCACGTTCCTCTAGTCAGTCTGCAGGGACAGGATCGAGAAGTGAGCAATGAGTTTCATTGTCACATGTTGGCTCGAACGATGAGACTGAGTGATTTTCACTCGCTTCATAGTTCTACTTTAATATATGAAGTTGAAATGTGTATGCCAAGTCATCTGTGCATTCAATATTTGTTCCTAGGTCTGAAAGACCCCTGATGTCTCCATAAAGAGGACCTGTCACACTATATCTGCTATTACATAGGGTGCTTGTTAGCCACCTATGTGATAGCAATAGCGTTAGTATAAAAAAAAAGTATTTAAAAATTAAAGTCACATAAGAAAAATAAAAAAAGCAAACAAATTAAATTTTAAGTCCCCCGCCCCCCACGTGCACACACATACACCCGCAAACACGCGTTGGTGCGCCACGAGAAGAAACTACAATTGTGCTACACATGTTACATATCGCAGCGGACGTCAGAGTGAGAACAATAATTATAGGGGCATCAATGACTGTTAGCACTAAACTGATGAGCGGTAAAAGTGTTTAAAATGTTCCCTATGCAAAACTTGTGGTATTTATATTTTTTGCGGCTTCATAGGCAAATGCAATTTTAAGGCTTGACATGTTTGGTATCTATTTACCCGGCGTGACCCCGTTTTTCATATTCTACCACAAAATTGGGTATTATATTATGTTTCTGTGCACTACATTTTAATTTAGTTTATTTTTTCCTAAAAATAACGGTTTGATAAACATTTGCGCAAAAACTGTGTGACATAAAAAATTGCAACTAGCATTTTTTTATTCTACAGGGCCCTTGCTTTCTGAACATATATAATTGTGTGGGGGTTTGAAGCTGTTTTCTAGCCAAAAATGTATGTATGTGTGTGCAAAATGCCCCGGACAACAAGTGGTTAAAATGTGCACTGACATTCAGTTTTCTGCTGTTCTGAAGTCATGAATGAAACATGTGATTTATGAAGGGGATGAAGTCTTGACCGACCATGCTGAGAGGAGGGAGGGAAGCATGAGAGAGACGGACCAAGCTAAGAAGCTGTCGGCGTCGGTCGATCTGTCTCTCTTTCCCCCCAGTCTCTCACAACCCCCACCATCCCAGAGGCCTCTGTCTGCAGTGCTGGGAAAAACTTACCTTTCCCCTCCAGACAGGCACCAGCCGACATACCCTACTTCAAAATTGATCTCCAGCGCTTCTGCCCGGGAAATTAAGCTCTACTCCATGTAAGCACTTCAGCAGAAGATACAAATAGCGC
>NW_017306383.1:2147603-2200879 GCF_000935625.1 Nanorana parkeri | reverse complement strand
CCTTCCAGTCCTGTTCTGTGTTTTGTCCTGTAAATAACAGCTGAATTTAGTAAAACAAGTGGCTGATAAAAGAGCAGAAGAGAGGGAGGGTTGGATGGGGATAGACCTTCCATATTACATGCCAATTCGAACATGTAAATAATAATAATAATGATGATAATAATAATTCCAACAGATAAGTTTCTCTGAGGTAATATTACATCACTTCCCTAGCACTGCCTCCATCACCTCCCTCTAATGCTGGTGAACATACTAGGCAAGATAGGATAATATGAAATATTGGTAATGAAAAAGGTAACATAGTTTGTTACATTAGTAAATGCATGCAGTTTTTAAACATTTTAAGTAGGAGAGAGGAAGAGGGAGAGAACGAGAGAACTCACATTTAGATTTATAGTCTATAAAGAAAATATAAAGAACTTTGTTTTGCACTAATTAGTATCCTTATACATTTTGCAGCCCTCAAGTTAAAGCATTCCTCATTGTAAGTTCCTTATTAGAACAATTTAATAGGTTTGTTGGCACCTTTAGCATGTCAAGGCTTAACTAATTTCAGCTTAAAAACACACACACACACACACACACACACCTGCAGTGTGTTTTACATAAGCATTTGTTCACCTTTGCAGTTTGAAATATATCCCAATGCTAATTGATGTTAAAAATAAGCATATTTGAGGGTTTTCTGCAAGATGTGAAGCCTTACTCTTTACAGAGCACCTTTTCAGAAGCATAAGAGATATTAAGAAAGTGTTTTGAAGTAGCAGCACACCTGCAAAGATGGATGCTACATGCTGAGATTCCAAATTAAGGTTCTGTTATAATTTAAAAAAAAATTAAAACTCGCATTTTAGAAACATTGTTTTAATACTAAATAGTAGCAGTGATAAATGGCCTCATACATGTAATTTTCTCTAAGCAACAAGAAAATAAATCAAAGGATTATTTAGCATTCTACTCCTAACTTCTTCTTAACTTTGGAAACTCTAACAGTTACTGTAACAGTCTGAAGAAACCAAAGTGCATAGTTGCCCAACGTCCTGGATTTTAGTCTTAAGTAAGTTATGTTCCTGGAAAGGTTATATATATATATATATATATAATTGGGGCAGCCATTAATAACTCCTTTAAAAAAAATATATTTGCCAGGTAGAGTTTTCAAAATGAGTTTAGAGATATCGGCCCCAAATTCGGAAAGGGTTTAATAAATACACATTCCCTGCCAGTGTATTTCAAGAGAATTCTCATTGCTCCTGTCTTTGAGTTAAATTCTACCACATTTACCAAGGTATGGGAAACTTCCCCATGCAAAGTGAACAACCGATTGTGTCTTGTATGGCCATGATGTCTGATTTTGTTAGTGTTATACAAAGGCTCACTAGTAGGATGACAGTTGGCCTAGGGGGGACAGGAAGTATAAATCCAGCCTTGTTTGCTTGGGTACATTTCTACAGCAATGTGACTAGAGATTTAGACACAATTTGACAAAGAAATGACCTGTGCATGCACTGTTATTGCATAAACACTCTGGATCACCTTGGAAGGCATAATACATGACAATGTTTCAACTTCATAAAGGAGGTATGATGTTGTGTCAATTACACCTAAATTGTCCCTGTCATTTCAGCAGCGAATGCAGGCATTTCCATTGTTTTGTGCATCAATTGATGAAAATGAAATATAAAAGACTTCCGGTTCCGGCGCCTACCGCAGCGGCTGCACATGTAGGGAGCTCCGTCTACCAGAGACTAAAATCAGCATATAAAACCCAACAACCAGCAAAATAACCGGATTGCACACTAACCCTGACTGGACTAATTCATCTGCCCATCTGACATGGATAAATACGTGGCTAGGAGTCAATCCTGGACACGCACGGGGCCTCGAGGCGCCGAACAGGCCGCATCCCCGGACCCGGGTTCCTCCGAACTCGCCCCGATGACGCTTTCAGATCCGATGTCAGGATCGGATGAGGAAAAGCAGCCGGACCCGTCCTCCATCGCAAGGGAGGTAGCGAAACTGCTTAAGCCCACAATCCAGGAAGCGGTAGACTCAGCCGTCTTCGAGGGCATCAGATCCCTCCGCCATGACATGCTGGCACAAGCACAATGCATCACCGATGTGGAAAATAGAATATCCCTGCTGGAGGATGAGCTGGCGCAGGCCCATACCAACATAAGGGAAAATGCTAAAAAACAACAGGCCATGGGGGAGAAACTGGAAGATTTAGAGAACCGCTCCCGGCGAAATAATCTCAGAATCGTGGGCCTACCAGAATCTTATGCAGCCTCGATGTTACATGACTTGTGCTCACAAAAGATACCAGCCCTTCTAGGCCTCCCAACGCATTGTATTGTGGAAAGGGCACACCGGATGGGTGCACAGTCACAGGAAAACCAACGCCCTCACACGGTGATAGTGAAATACCTCAACTATGGGGACAAGTCTTCGCTTCTTAAGGCCTACAGGAGTGCATCCTCCCTCCAGTTAGAAGGCCACAAACTGTTGATATTTGCGGACTATTCAGCGGAGGTAAGCCGTCGCCGCAAAGCATTCGCAGAAGTATGTAAGGCGCTCTACCAGAAGAACATACGCTTCTCCCTGGCTTACCCAGCTGCTCTGCATATCCAAACAAATGAAGGGGAAAAAAAGGTCTTTGCGAACCCCTCGGATGCATATGCATACTTGGAATTCTTGTTCCCAGCCGAGAGAGACCAACGCACTCAAACCAGCGGAAAGCGGATGAGGATCTCACCACCGTCACCACTGAAGCCCCCTTCGACCCCTGTACGCGAGAAATGCCAAACCTGAAAGAGACAGACAGACCCACTGATGCTGCGGAGGGGTACAGATTGTCCAAGGATAAAATTCCTGAGAACTCTTTCGGAATTTGATGGAATCCCCTCCTGAGATCCTCAAATGGATTGGCTCAACAACCTGTCCACATCAACCTTTTATTTCTTTTCTTCTATTCTATTTTTGATTTATCATATCTTATTTTATTTTATTTTATCTGGAGGTATAACTGTCATGAGCCCTGCCTCATACCCTTATACTCACTCATCCGACATTTTGTTTCTCATCTAATAGTTCCCATAGTCTTCTTATATGCCTCCCCCTTGGTAGCCTGTTATAGCCACAGCAAGATAGGCTTTTAAAGGTAAAAGGGTTTAGACGGTTACACAGCAAAACTCTAACTACCTAAGAGATCACGATTAGATAATAGCTGGTTTGTATAAGAATGTTTGTCACTTCAATGATAGTCCTGGTAGCATGCGATAGGACAGATGTGCAGGTGCAGGTGGGAAAAAAGGAAGTCATGTGTAGAAGTAAGTGTATACATGCCTGACAGCTTAAAGTCTTGGTATGGTATAGGCGTACAACGCTTAATGTTAATAAGTTTATTATGTTTCTTATGTCTTTCATGTTTTTTATAGTTCACATAATTCAACCAGCAATTCCGCACCGGTTTGCCGCGGTCCCAGACCGCCCTGCTCTCCTCCGAAAGCCTCTCCACCCCTTCTTCAAACCATACCCGTACTGCTAAAACACAAGGACATTAAATTAATTGAGACAGCATACATCAAATTTCTGTGGTTGTCCAGGAGATCTCGTATTCCCTTTCGCCAACTAATGTCACCCAAACAGGAAGGGGGAATGGGCATTCCGAACATTAGAGCATATAACTTATCATGCCTGTTACGACATGCAATTGATTGGATAAATGGTCTGTCTCAGTACTCTAACTTGCATCTGGAACAAGCTTTGGCTACTCCTTGGTCCCTCACAGCTCTCCTTCACACTAGAACATCTAGGTTACCTATTCCATTGAAACATAACATCATTATTAGAGATACAGTGCTGTCGTGGAGGGCCTCTAGACTACAACTTAACTCCCACCCTTACATATCTAGATACCTCCCCTTGAGAGGTAACCCCCAATTTATCCCTGGACAAAGTCATGCAGTATATAAAACATGGGAATCCAAGGGCTTATCCACTATGGCACAGGCGTTTGACCTTGACACCTTCCAACCAATCTCTTTCGCTATACTTAGAGACCGTTTTCACATTCCCAGTAGCCAATCTCTACATTATTCACAACTGACTCACTACTGGAAAAGTGAAACTCGGACGCCACAATTTTTTCTAAAACCCACTTGTCTAGACTTGGTGATCCAAGCCAAATGCTACCCGATCAGGGCAATCTATGCATGCCTCAACCCCGCTTTTCTCCCTCCGGCCACAAAATCCTCAATACTTAAATGGAGTAAAAATATCCAGGAGGACGATCTTCATGATAAACTTATAAGGGGATATCAGATAGTCCGGAAATGTACAACTAATGAACTGTGGAGGGAAACTCAGTTCACCATTATTCATAAGGCTTATTACGCGTTTGACTTCTTTCACAAAATTAAAGCAGCCAGCCCATACCTCACAGCTTGCCCAAAATGCAACATTGAAGGGGCGGACTTGCAACACTGCTTATGGACTTGTGTGCTGATATCCACTTACTGGAAAAAAGTAATGATCTTACTAACTAAAATAGAGGGAACTGAGTTGCCTGTCCTACAGTGCTTATGCCTATTTAGTTATTAGGAACTGGATAAGCCGCTCCCAAGGACTAGATGGCTATGGTTAAATATGTGTCTTCTGCTAGCGAGACGAATACTGATGAAAGCCTGGCTCTCCCCGGATCCTCCCCATATAAACCAACTATTGGATATACTGAAAACAACTATGTGGCAGGAGAGGCTGGGAGCCACCATGGATGGGGAAGAGAGCATAACAAAATTATTTGATAGGTGGAGCCCTTTTCTACAGATGCAACTAAAAGATAAGGAAATCCACAAGATAGTCCTTCCTTTCCGTTATTCCAAGTGGTATCTGGAAGGTGAATTGGGGAACTCTTTGGGTCGGCTAGCCCTCCCCAAGGAACCCATGGCAAACCCCCCACGACATCCAGAATGCCACTCAGGAATAGAATAGAAGGTCTTTTGATCACACAAGTCAGGAGGGGGAAAGAGGGTGCAAAACATAAGATACATGAATAAACAAACGGATAAATATGTTTATACATAAAAAAAGTTTTAAAAATGTGAGACACGGGATGTTCTATACTATTATCGGCGAACCTTCGGAGCATTTGAAAGGAGGACTATTCAAGAGGGGGATACTTTCGGAGGTGACAACGGGGCGAGAGCGGAGAGACGGAGCGGGAGAAGCTGGTGGATCTAAACTGGTAAAACAAAAGTTGTTATTAGTGTTATTAGGCTGTCACTTGACAGCATTGAACGTTATAGGCCCGCACAGAAGACAAAAAACATGAGGCCTAGTGCCCAGGGCACTCTCCAGAGACGAAACACCCAGAAGTAGATATCCCCTGGCATGTTATGTTATAATACGATATATTCTGCTGAAACTAAATATAACTATTTTATCGTTCTTTCTTTTGTCTCAACATATCCTGAATCTTACAAGGCGTATGCTTCAAACGTTACTGAAATGTGTTGGTATTTAACAAATGAAAATTTTATCATAACTGTATAACTCTCTGACACGAATAAACTATTTAAAAAAAAAATGAAATATAAAAGAGGATACTAGATACCCACAAAAAAGTAAGTAAGTTTATTGCTAACTATGGTACGTTGCCTCTCTTTCTGAAATCAGATAAATGGAAAAATCTGTGAAATGTTCTCAGTAATGTTCGTATAAATTACTCAAGTAAACCATATTACTTTGCATTTCTTTCAGGTACTCCCAAGTTGCACCAAAATTAGCAGTGACTAAGGTTATTTAGTAATCACAACAAATGCCAGACTCATACATAAATGTATCAAGCAGTCTCTAAGTGGGTATACATAAAATTATTTTTACCTTGCCTTTAAGCTATTGTAGTCCTTCTGTGCCTACAGATTCCACAATTATACAGTAAAAACCAAATGATTAAAGTGAGGGAGTTGGGCAGATTCTGTAAAAGTTAATACTTTTCAGGAAAAAAAAAGAAATCAAATTAAAAAATATTCTACAGAGTCATCTTTTGTCAAATAAATGGGCTGAAAAAAACATATCACCTTTATTGCTAAATGCATTCTGTGGGATTCACTATAATAAAATATATTACAAAAAAGAAACGGCAATAGAAATGATAAATAGCAATGAATATGAATGGTAGCAAAATAACGCATTATCTTCTGCAATATAGATATATTGTTTATTTGCAAGTATTTATGGAGAACGTTATATTTGCCTACAAAGGAGCAAAAAGAGAAAATTGACATTCAATTAGATATAAACTCAAAACCCACTCCTCTAGTAAATAAATATCTAATGGTAGTATAAGGGTAGTAGAGTATCAATGGGACCGGCTCCAAAGCAAGATCCAATGGGGCTCCCAATTTTATAGTGTAAGTGGTCAAATAACAATATAATTCCTTATTATGTGTTATACAAAAAAGTAGGTATAGCACTTCATTGTTATGAAAACCATGTCACAAGGAACATTGGTGCCCTAATAAGGAAATTGCTCATATATGGGGGCAGAGTACAACTTTCTGGTTGGGGAACCTGTGCCACTCTGCAGTAAGGTCCATTGGACCACCTTACCAGTTCAGAGAATTGCTATCAGGATCGCCAATGAAGCAAATTACTAGTCTTTTAAAATGTTTATACATAGGAGGCCCATACTTTTTAGTTGTTTTAATTAAAAATGTTAATTTCCTCGTTCTCTAGTGGATCCCTGCATAGCTCTTCCCGTGCCCCTTCCATGGGTCCCGACATCAGCCAAGCTGCTGCTGTGGAGGCATCCATGCGTGTTCGTTCTTGGCCGTGCCTTAAATTCATTCAGGTAAAAAAAAACACCATGCCTTTAGTAATACTTTAGGAAATCCAATATGGGAAAGAAAAATATGGGATGCTGCCAGCCCCCTCTCCCAGCTGGGGAATTATATGTACTGAGTTTATTGTTGTAGCACTACCTTTTAACCGAGTTCTCAATTTAATTTAGCATCCTGTTTTTAATTCAGACACACTATACATTTCTGACCATTTACTTTTCTCCACTCCAGTCACAGAAATACAGCTTGCTCAAAGTTATGATTGGACAGAACCAGCACCTATGGTCACCTTTATGCTATTTCTTCCAATCAGCAAACTCCATGTGCTTGATTTACAGTACTGAACAATGTAGTTAAGCCTGACTGGCTAGCAGAACTGTCCCTTCCTTTCCCAGTGTGACTGCCTAACCCATCAATCCAGAATGTATCAAGAAATTCTGGGGACCTGAGATGAACCACAAATGGACATGGAATACAGGCAACTGCCTGATACGTGCCCCCAGGCAAGTACTGTGAACTTCAGGTTTGCTTTAACCCTTCACAATATAAAATTCAACAATTGATGGCATTTTAATAGAACACTTGTAAGCACACAACGGCTACAATGAGGAACATGGCATAAACCTAAAAGCACATACACCTAAAGAGGTAGAATAACACATTCCTCCTGTCATTACAAAATGCTGCAGCCATAATTAAGCCAAAGGTATTTGTGTATGTGTACTTCTTTTTCAGTTGCAGAGCTACCTGAGAGACTTGGAGCATTTCCCCTTTATGTAGTTAGAGATGCATAGGTTAGTGTGACTCCTGACTTCACTAAGACTCTAACTACTGCAACAATGCAGAGGGAATGCAATCCACTGTAAAGATATTGAGCTCCTCAGGGCATGTGATGTCTGACATACACATCTGATTGATTCAAGAAAATAGAGGGACTGACAGTTTTACCGGTTATGTGTTCACTTGGAACTTTCAGAAGAGATTAAGCTAAAATTCTATCTGGAGTAAATGTGTTCTCGGCCGCTACAAATACAATTGTAGTGGTATAAGTAAAGTGATTCTCATTACATAAACTTTAATAATGAGGTTACTCCTGAGATAATAAGATAGTTTGAAAACTTAGAATTCCCTTCCCTGAATAAAGTTATAGACTCCTTTTTTCCATATTAAAGTTTTGAAATGATAGATAATAGGTACGTGTAAAGTAATATCAATACATATGGTCACAGTTATCTTTTATGTTATTATTATTATTATTATTACTACTACTATTACTGCTATCACTTGTCCTTGTGTTGAAATAAGCAGGATTTACTAAAGGAGTATCTCTATGGTCAATCTGGTATGTGCTCACTTTAAGTAAGCCTGTACAGTTAGGAAGTGCCCTGCCAGTGCGATCCCCTACTGTCTGATCAGTTGTTGGAGCCCTGGTGGGAAAAAAAAAACACTTAAAAAATCAAAGTATAATATTGAGAAGACACGTGACTCTCTCCTAAATTGATCACCTGGTGTTTGAGCAGCCGATTTCCAGGGCTGAAATCTGAGACATGGGGGCCTACCCCTGTGTTTCCATACACAGTCAAAACTTGCACAGCAATTTTGGGGAATCTAATGGCAGGCAGAGGGTAAATGCTGGTGCAACAGTACAGAAACCTTAATTTGGCTTGTGCACAGTCTTACAGTTACTTAACTCTCAACTCCAGCTTCAAAGAGACATCTATCCTAGCGACCACTCCCCCATCCCCACACACTGGGTGTCATTTCACCGAGAAGAAGATGCTGAGTCTGTAGGCCTATAAGGTACAGCACCAAAGAGGAGGTAAGATTTTCAGCAAAAACAGCATTTTTTATTTTACAAATGCTAGTTTATTTTTATGTTTTTCTAACAAAGGTGGAGTTGAATTTTAAGTAACCCTGTCAAAAGTACTCAACTGAGTGAAAAGTTGGCATCTGAACATGCCTTTTTGTTGTCTTTATAAGCACCATAACCTGGACCACTTATATAGACCACTGATATGGAAAGCTTAATCCTCTGACCTTAGCCCTTAACACAAAGTTAGCCCCATTAAATTCATAGTTGCTCTACCGAAGGTATTGGGATATCCCGCTCCAAGATCAGCAGCAAAACCACACAGTCCTGGCTCCAAAATAAGTCAGGTTTTCATTTTAAAAACAAATTCATGGTACATCTAGGAACCTGGATATACCATTATTATTTGGGTGGCCTGTTAATAGGTTTTGTTTTATTTTAAAAAGGAAACATTAACTTTCCTCGTGGTTAAAGGCATGTAGCTACTGCCTGGGCTGTGCAACTGACTGCAACCTAACCTAAAGATCATTAGACATGTTCCCAGTTACCCAATTACATGGGTTCCCTGGGCACATAATATGAAATTAGTCCCAACAGCCTAATGGCATGCTCCTGGCTGCAGATTGCTTATATCAGTACCAGTCCCCTCCACCAAACCCCCATCTCAGCTTTAGTTTATGAAAAAAATCCATCTAGGAGGAGTGTTACCTAATTTTTCAGGGGATGCTTGGCACATCTTTTTAAACCCTGCAAAGTATCTCAAACTACTCGGTTTAGAATGATGTGATGTACTGAGGCAAATATTACCAAATCTAGCTGAGCTAATCCAAACCAAACACTGGATGTTTGTCTCACTGATTTCACCTGAAAATGTTTATGAACGTTGAAACAAAATGCATTGAATTTATCCACTATGAATGTACCCTTACTCGCAATCCTAGGTTACTTGCTTATTTGTACCAATAAAGATATTTAAAGCACCACATAAACCACACATTTGAAGGTATTAGGAATGTGAATTTATATGCAGTGTTGTAAATAATCATTTTTATAAAATATACTATGCTATGCTATTTAGACATTCTACATGTTTTTACTGTTTGGATGAATGATTGCCTTTGGGAATAAACCTCTAGAGTACAGAAATTAAAAGGAGATAACAAGGAAATTGGTGAATGGATCAAAGCAAATGTGAACCTTCTACTAATTAGCATCCCTGGCGGTCTGATTATTCAGGATTTTAGCTTCCCAAAGCGGTACATTGTTTTTCATGGACATTTGTTGTTTTATTGTAGGCCTGTAATTCTTAGTAAATATTAGGAATAACTCACCTAGATCTGTCCAAACAAGAGTCCAGTAGACATCCCGGGTATGAGAAAGTTTGAAAAACGAAATAAAAAAAATATAATATAATAAATTATAAATAATTATAAGAAATTATAAATAATTATAAAAAATTATAATATAATAATTTAAAAAATGGCCCAGTAAATGGGAATCCTGGGGGCGCTGCCTGATCCGTACCACAGTCAATAAAGTACCAAGTTCCTACATCACTGAGCTCGGTTGCAGAATTGTGACTGTTTTAGGTCAAAAGCGGTTTTAGACCAGGTAGAAAACAGCGATAGTAAATTAGAATCACTTGCAGAATGGAGTGATAGCGATTCGTTGGGAAATTCGTCATCAGACACTGAAAGTGACTGAAAGTGACTGATCATGGACTTTGTGTCTGATGATGAATTTCCCAACGAATCGCTATCTCTCAATTCTGCAAGTGATTCTAATTTACTATCGCTGTTTTCTACCTGGTCTAAAACCGCTTTTGACCTAAAGGGACGCTTTTTGGATGCCATGGACTTTCTCAAGTTTCCAGGCAGAAAGAACAGTAAAAGGGCAGGCAGGGCACTGGACAGAGCTCTAGGGACAAAATTGAAGTGATATAGTTTGATACATAAGTGTAATTATAGCAGATTGCATTCTATTGTGTGTATTCTGTGTAAATGTCATTTTTCACTTTTGAATTTCCCGCCGGCTCCACCCCCGCTGTGACGCCCGAAAACAAAAGTAAAACTCAGATGCCGGCATCGGAGGACACTGCGGGCTCGCAGGGACAAGGAAAGTTAACCCTGAGCCAGACTCGGGAATACCGCCAGGGAGGTTAAACTATTACTTTAAGTCAATAACATTTTGTAGTCCTCTGTTTATAAGATGTGTTTCCCTCTTATATTCCCTCTTTTTTTGCATGGAGTGATTTGTCATTGATCTATCTATCTATCTATCTATCTATCTATCTATCTATCTATCTATCTATCTACATTTATAATAAATAGATATTAAATTAACATTATTAAATGTGATATTATATTAACATTTTATAAAATGAGTAATACATTTTGATTAGGGGTATTCAATATCAATATTACATGTATATATAAATTTTGTTAGCACTATATCTATATTGTTAAATATAACCCCCCAGTAGCTACATACAATGTTATGTAAGGAGGTGAGGGAATAGGCAGAGTAGCTGGGTCAACATAGACTGTAATTATACAAACACTCCCAGAAGAGGAGAGGGCTATGATGTGCAAAGAGGGAAGGGGCCGTGCTAGGAAATTCCTGGATTAGATACATTTGCAAGCAAGTTCAAAGGCACTTTGCAAGTGAATAAATAATAACTCCTAGAAAAAGAAAAAAAAAACACTGCAAGTAATCATTCAAAATACATGGTTTGTCTGTCCTTTTGCCAGCAATTTTTTAAGCTGGTATAATTTCAATACTAAACTAAACATGATATTGTAGTCCGTCATGAGAGTGATTTTGGAGCAGTGACTACTTTACAACACACCCAGGGACCATGGGAAACAAAAGTAGCCACCCTCCAGAATGAAGGACAGTGTCAGCACCAATTCAGAGATGATTTGAGGATCTACAGCGGCGTGATACACAAATAAGATACATTTTGTTAATAATTAAAGTACTTGAATGCATCTCTAAGATTTAAATGTGCATTCATTATTTTGTTGCATAGGAGCCAGTAAAGCATTACAACCGTGATCAGTTGATCGCTGGTGCAATGCCCCTGCAGACAGTTCCTTCTGTCCATGGCCAGGAGGTGACATAGAGCCTGTCACCTTTCAGTACTGTGCCATCTGCAAAAGTACTCCTCATGAAACACCTTTCTGGTGCTGAGCAGCTGGTAACAGTGTTTTCCAACTATAGGCTTTGGAGAGTTCCAGGCTATGATCTTCAGGGAGAAGGCATTCTTATTTTTTTGTTCACTAAAAATGTATACACAAATCTCTATGGCTGCAAGGAGGCCAAACCGAGGCTGACTCTCATACTTTTAAGACTGATTTGCTCATCGCCATATATTTTGTGATGCAGTGTACACTGAGTGAAGCTTTGTGATATGGCAATAGACGGAACTGGAGACCAAAGGTGAGCAATGGATTCCAAATATACTACGTGCTACCCCTTTCTTGTGCCTACACTTGTATTTTATTAGAACATGCCTGTTTGTTTTTTCTATACAATGAAGTGCACTATTGGATATGTTTTGTGGTGATGGAGTGGTGGCATGATCTTTAATACCTGAGAGGATTTGGGGTAGCACTGCCCGAAACAAGGGGATCAGCGATTCTAGACCTTGGCACTAAGGTCTTGTATAAAGGTGAGCAGCTCTGGAAACAGAGAGGGAAATTTATCAAAACTGGAGCAGTTGCCCATGGCAACCAATCAGTTTCTCTCTGTAGTTTGTTCAGTTAAGGTTTAAAAATGAAAGAAATGCTGATTGGTTGCTATGCACACCGGGTTTTGTCTGCTCCAGTTTTTCCCCTCAGAGAGTTTTTGAATGACACACACGGTAGATATAGAAACATTGGGGGAACAGTCACATGTTTACACTATTGGACCACTTTTCACTTACATGTTTTAGACTGTTAACATTGTGGGTGATGGTTACATGTTGTAACACTTATCACTGAAATGTGTGGAGCTTGTTACATTGTTTATGGTAACACTGTTATCAGGACTGAGCACATTGAGAATGTATTATTTTCTAAGAGCACAGCATTATTGATAGGTAGCCAATACTACTTAAAAATTACAGCTGGAGCCTAACTTTTGAGGTTCTCTCTAGTTGTTGTCAATGGGCCAGGCTCCTAAAAATATAAAAAAATCCTGCTGGCTCCTAGTTTTGACAAACTGTCTCCTGAATTCCATATTCTTTTGTCCACCCCTGCACTAACTCCTACTGATATAATGTAATATTTATGGCTTGTTGTTAAGTAATCATTACAGAATGAAAATAAAGCAATATAAACACATTGAGCTGGTAAACAGTACATTCTATACAGATCTATACCACAGACATTAAAGTGGGGTAATTTAGAGTACTGCTGGACAAGGAGATGAGTTTTAAAAAGGGATAGCTCTTTAGAGAGGTTAAACAGAAAATCACAGGGAATATAACATTCTCTTTCATCTATTTTACAATGGGTCCACTAACTAAGAGACCTACAATAAGTGAGTTGCACTTTGTGCTGTATTAGTTACAGCCCTTCTTTACAACGAAATGACTGTTCGAGGAGATACAATTTTCTTGAAAATTGAGAAAACAGTAGTGTTTTTTATGCAACCACTAGAAGATCTGACAAACAGTAACTGGGATTCACATTCTCTAGCATGGTTTTTTTTTATTATGCAGCATATATTGATATCAATTTGTGAAAAGTATATTGGTGAAATACAATACTGAAAGAAAACAAACACAAAATGACAAAAATGTCTCTTGACAGCTCTTAATCAATATGAGAATCACAGTATGTGAGGCCCCAGAGAATGCAGGCTACTTTCATACATCTAATTCTGTGCTGAGAAGTGTGTATTAATCAGAATGCATTCATATTTCCACTGCAATTACTGCAATATCATTATTATATATGAAGGCAGTTTACATCTGAAAAATGGAACAGTAATATACCATATGTCACCTTTCAGCTGGGCAGACACTTACACATTAGAAATGGGACTTAGTAAGCTTTAATCTTAGCCTGCTTTGAATGGGTTTTAATGTGCTGATATGTTATCTTTTTGGTGCAATAATATGGTGAAGTTATTTGGAAAACAATCAAACCTGAAATGCAAATGTATCCAACCCAAAATTAAAGTGTCAGTTCTTGAAGACTAAGGCCCCGTTAACACACAAATCAGCCTGCACGTACAGCTCCGCACTGCGTGTGGGGCCGTACCAAGCAGCTGCCGGGAAGGACAGGTGCTGCGTGTGATTAGTACGCAACCCCCATCCTTCTCTATGGGGCTACATGGCCGTACGCCCCCTACACTCACCTCAACTGCAGGTCTTTAGGGGTGCGGGTTTTCTGGCCTTTTCATACAGGATCCATTCCGACGGCATATGGATACGCTCACCCGCACCCTTACGGACGTGCAGGGCGGGCCAGCGCAGGGGGGCATACGGCCGCGTAGCCCCATAGAGAAGGACGGGGGCTGCATACTAATCACACACAGCACCTGTCCTTCCCGGCAGCTGCTTGGTACGGCCCGCACGCAGCATGGAGCTGTACGTGCAGGCCGATTCGTGTGTGAATGGGGCCTAATACTAAGAGGGTTATTCACTGTGCTGCCAAGGGCAGCCAAGTAAATAACCGAGCCAAAGTGAACTGAGCCGAACGGCGTTACACTGGCTAAAATTAGCCATACATTGGCTGGCATCAGCTGAAGCCGAAGTGCAAACGCCATTCAACTCAGCCTATCCAACATCTGGATCGGCTGAACCGAAGCTCTGGCAGTTCACTCGCTGCCGTTCGCACCTATTCTCATAGAAGCCGAATGGCAGTGAGTGACCAGCATTAGACGTGATGATGTCACAGGTCCTTAAACTACCAGCGCACAGAGGAGAAGAAGCTGCAGGGACTGGTCTAGCAGCTAGGCAGGACAGAGGATCAGGTGAGTGTATTTTTTCTGTTTGAGCCGTTAGACCAAAATGAGCAGTTAACCCTTGCAGTACAGGCTTAGTCCCACTGCAATGGTTAATTTTAAGATTCCTGAAGTTCCTCTTTAAGACCACTTACATTCAGATGGTCAAATTTATATGTTCCAGGTTACATGGCCAAAAAAGTTACCACCTGGATTTAGCTAAGCAAATAGGCCAGAACCTTCCATTGGATTAGTCTAGGTTCAGCAACGTTATGTCCCCAGAAAAAGAGGTCAGCTGCTTAACTGAATAAACTGAATGACCAGGTTTTTCCATCAACTGTGGTTTTTTTTCCTCTCCTGATGGCATGGGCATATTCTATGATGACAATGCCAAAATTAATTGGACTCCAATTGTGAAAGAGAGGTTCAGGGAGCATGAGACATAATTTTCACACATAGATTGACCACCACAGAGTCCACACCTTAACTCCATAGAGAATCTTTGGTATGTGCTGGAGAAGACTTTATGCAGTGGTCCGTCTCTCCCATCATCACTACAAGATCTTGGTGGAAAATTAATGCAACTCTGGACAGAAATAAATGTTATGACATTGTATTAGCTTATATAAATGATGCCACAGTGAATGTGTGCTGTATTCAAAGCTAATGGTGGTTTAACGAAATATTAGAGTTGGTGACTTTTTGGCCAAGCAGTGCATATGTCACTGTTCTAAGGACGTAAAAACATACTTTTTAAAACATATTTCCTAATATATGTTTCTGTCTTAGTGATCCCACTGCAAATATGACATTTACATAAATATATGAACACATTAACATAATTTCCCCTTATTACCTTCAGCATCTCCTTGTCACCAGAAAAAAAAAGTATCCTGAAGCTTTTCAATAAGATACTGTCATGCTTCACTGAACACCAGTGTTCAGCTAAGTGAAACAAATGTTTTGTCTTTCGAAAAGTAGGAGTGTGTTCTTGGTAGCATTTCAACTGACAGAAGTTTATTGACAATTCTGGAAACACCCCACACACTGTTATCAGGAAATGTAATTAAGGAGATAATTGTACATGGATTGCTTTACACCTCATCTGCTTTTAATCACATTCCGCAAGGGAACCTTCATGTCCACCAAGTAGACAGAACACAACTCTAAGGTACCTGAGGTAAAAGTACAGCAGACGGTGGGAGTTGTTTATTAAAAGAAACATGCTTGGACAAATATTTCTTGGTGTTCTGCTGCCACGCTCTATTACACAGTTGCTTTGCTGTGGTTGCTTATTTAAAAATCTCTCTGCATGTTGGTCTGATCTTTCTATCTTTAATGAAAGATTGAAGAAGGAAAGTACATGTGTACATCTGTCAGTATCGGGGGCAAAGTGTGGCAGGACCAATGACTCTCTTAAAGTGGATCTGTAGGCAAAATCTTTATTGTTCACTTTAAGATTAGAGTGAAAAAGGGGAGGTCATGCTTTTATTGCTGTCTGTATCCCCATTGAGGAGATTCACCTCTCTACGTACATTGGTGACCATTGTCACTGACAAAGAAAATAAGGGGAAACTCAAATTTTTTGAGTTTTCCCCAGAACAAGATGTGAAGAGAAAACTTCTAATGGAGCACTTGTTTCTGGGACAACTAAGAGGAAAAGTCCAATTACTTTGGGAAACTAACTTCCTGTTATGTCACTGGGACAGGAAACGAAGATACATTTCTAGTGGTACATAGACAGCAAAAAATAATAACCAGGCATGGGTTTTAACCTATTCCTGCTCTATTCGGAACTAAAAGAAATGTCTATCCATACACTTCAAGCATAGATGGGTATCTCACCATCCTCCATTGCTGGGAGTAATGTCAATTGGAGTGATGGGACGGTGTCCGTTGCCGTCTTTAGATAATATACTATTTGTTAGACCATTTTTTTGTTTTTGTCCGAAGACTGCTGGTAGCACTTACTACATGTTTAGCAGTATCAGTGGAGCTGGGTTAACCAGACAGTACTTTAAGATACCTGTTATGCTTAAAGCTTAGCACATAATGTATATACATTAAACCATGTCCTCAAAAAGATGTTATTGTTAACAGAGATCGGTATGAAAAAAATGTTGCTTACAGTTACAAACTATGTGGCTTAGTGGTTCAAATATTCTTAAAAAATGGTAAATGATCTTTAAAACAAGCCCTCACTGACCTCTGCAGCTGCGGATACAGTGAAGCAAGGCATTCTCAAAGTTCATAGCAAAATAACTGAAGTTATTTAACCACTTCAAGACCAGGTGTTTAGACCCCCTTCCTGGCCAGGCCATTTTTCAGTGTTCAGCGCTGCGTGCGCCGAGCGGCACGCGCGAGGGGGCGTGTCTGAGCGGACGTCTAGAGACGCCCGCTCAGATCTAGAGAGCTCCGGGCCGGCCGTTTTTCTACTTCGGCCGGCCCGGAGGCAGTTAAAGCAGAACTCTGCGTAAAATGTGCCTTAAAGGAGAATTATGGGGTGAGTGAAAAACACTCATCCCCATAATTCAACCTGACCTGTGACACTGAAGTTGTCACAGTTCAGCTATATTGATCAGGAAGTCAGCTAACACATACCACCAATCGTTGACTTCCCAAACCTCTCCCTGCAGAGGGCGGAGACTCTCCGCAGGGATTCCACTCCTCTGTGTTTCTCCAGCGCTGACTAGAGACTCTAGAAAGGCAGAGCCAGCTGTCAATCAGCCAGCGGGGTGGACCTCAACAGTATTGTCGGGATCCGTCCTGGCTGTGGCCCACTGTGCAATAGCCCACTATATGCTGAGTTTTGGGTCACTGGAGGACATTAGTATATGTCCTCCTGTGACCCTGAAGAGAACTATGGGCAAAAAAGGTCTCCCCATAGTTCTCCTTTAACCCTTGCAGTGGAGTTACGCCCGCAATGCAAGGGTTAATTGCTCATTTTGTCTAGGTTCAAAATAAAAAAACGTATACTCTTAGACCGGTCTCTTCTGACTTGCTGCCCCTCCAAAGCAGCAGTCTATAGTCCCTGAGTCATCCTTTACACGGTATTTGGATATGAGAATGCTGAGGGATATACCATTGTTGCAGTGGAGGAGAAGACAGGCAGGAAGAAGCACTGTCGCAGCCGACAGTCTCCGGGGATCGGGTGAGTATAATTTTGTAGAAAAAAATGAGTACTTAAAAGAAAACTATGAGGTGAGTGAAAATCACCTATCCTCATAGTTCGAGCTGACGTGTGACAATGAAACTGTCACACGTCGGCTCAATAGATTGGGAAGTGAGCGAACACATACTGTCGCTCGCTCACTTCTCGATCATCTCCCTGCAGAGAGCCGTGACTGTCACTTACGGCTCCCTGCAGGGATTCTCGCCTCCACACTCCGATCCTCCAGCACTGACTGGTGGAGCGGACAGGGGGAAAGTACAGCTGGCTCCTACACTCACGGCTGCGGCGGTCTCAGTATACTGCAAGCTGTAGCTCGTGATATACTGAGCTTTGGGTCACAGGAGGACGCTAGTATATGTCCTCCTGTGACCCTTAGGGGAACTAAGGCGAAAAACACTTATCCCATTTAACCCTTGCAGTGCAGGAGTAACCCCAACTGCAAGGGTTAAGACAAACTTTACCTGGAGCTCTGCTTTAAGTTGTGTCAGCAGGTCAGCTCACCAATATACAATAGCAATATAAAGTAGCCATGTTAACCACTACGCCCCTGCGTTGTTCTATTCTATCACAATGTACAATTACTTTAGAAAAAAACAAACCCTGAGATTAGATTTACAACACAACAAAAAGGATGGTTACATGTTGCTACACTGCAATTCAGATATCTGCACACACATTTTCTTTGATATTTAATATTGAATTCACATTATACATGATTTAAATATATATCTCAATATATCAAAAATGGCTTATATGTATACTGCTGAGCGCTGACAAATTTGCAGTTTATAAACTCAGTATTAGAGGGTGAAAAATCAATACACATGGATGAAAAGACTACAAAGCCACTGCTGTGGAGATCAGAGCCAGTGTACACACTGAATAAGGAAGGAGCTGAAATTAAAGGTCACAGTTTCTGACCCTTCCTAATATACTCATATCACCAGCATCATGCCCATTTACAACAAATACATAAAAAGTGAATGCAGCCCTCTCTTCCAGATAATAACACAATAAAATACCATTGCAAAAGAAGTACATTTTAGAAGAAGCCAAGCGGTTTTGTGTTAGAATGCTTAATGCATGACATACATATTAAATTATAAGTTCATATTTAAAACAGAAAAGCAGAAAATGGAAATGGTTGAATGCAAAAGTAAAGATGCAATGCAACCGTTAACTTTAGTTTTACTCTTAAGTAGATATATAAAATAAATCCAGGACTACTGTATATATTACAGACTACATGAAGTTCAAAATAAACTATAACTTAACCACTTGCTGTCCAGAGCAATTGCTCACTATTTGCACACACATGATAAAATCTGAATATAAAATTAGAATAGCTAGAAAAACAGCTTCAAACCCCCAAACATTTACATATTTTCTGAAAGCAGAGGCACCGTAGAATAAAAACAAATGCTAGTTGCAATTTTTTATGTTGCACATTATTTGTGCAAATGAAATTTAGTGCACAGAAACAGAATATAATACCCATTTTTTGGGTTAAATATAAAAGATGGGGTCATGTCATGTAAATAGATAACAAACAATAAAATCTTAAAATTGCATTCGCAGGGGATCCGCAAAAAAACTGCAATACCCCAAATTTCCCATAGGGGATACTTTAAAAGCTTTTACTGCTCATCAGTTCAGTGCTAACAGTGACTAATGGCTGTAGAATTATTGCTCTCACTCAGACGTTCACGACAATATATAACGTGTAGCGCAATTTTTGTTTTTGTTTTTGTTTCTGCACAATGAAGCACCAACGCACGTTTGTGTATGTATGTGCGTGCAAGTGGGGTGCGAGGGACTTTAAAAGACATTTTTGGCATTTTTTTATCTTATTTTGTTTTTAACGTTAACGTTTTTTTTTACACTAACATAGGGGGATAACAAGCCCCTTATGTAATAGCAGATAGAGTGTGACTGGTCCTCTTTATGGAGACATCAGGGGTCTTTCAGACCCCTACTGTCACCTAGGGACCCCAAAGATGCTGGGGAAGCAGAGATCTGCTTCACCAGCTTCTTCTCCTGGCTCTAAGGCCAGAGGATGTAAACAGAGACACACCGGAAGTGATGTAATGCATATCACTTCCGGGTTCAGTAATCAGAGGAGAGATCAGAGGCTAGAAGCCTGCTTATCTCTCCCTAATTGCTACGGGGAGACCTGCTGTGCCGTTCTTGAGCCCGCACAGGGACAGCGGAGCCCGGGGAAGCCTGTGGCGACGGAGGGGGGTAAGGGCAGCCCGATTCGCTGATCGGTACAAAAGATCCAGCGCCTGTTTAGACACCGGGTCACTTGTACATTAACAGCCATCACCAGCTGATTATGCAGCAGCAGCCATGCTCTTGGTATAACCACTTCTGTGGGCCACCGTAAATGTACGGCTACACGAAAGTGGTTAAATTAAAACAATTCTCTCCAATTAACAAAAAAAGTGCTAAAGCATGTAATTGTAAGTATGTCTGAGTTTGCACTTACAGTTTTCCCTTTGTCTCCCTGCAAAGTCACTAATATTTGTTGATCCTGCTAGTAATGTTCAGCTCAAGCAGTTTGATGGGTTGCAGCTCTGTTCCTGAATCCAGAGCAGTGTTGTTACCCTCATGTAGGCTGTGTCTGCTTGCACTACAGTACAATAACAAGATGGTGCCAAGGGGCATGACGGTCAGCATTGTCTCTGTTGATTTAAAAGCCTGTAGTTTGTCATTCAGGTCCTGTCCACGGCTTTCTGGATTGATAGCACAACCTGTGTTGCTGAAACCCTCCCACTGCGAGCTGCAGTCTGAGACACAAATAAAGGAGGATCTGGCTCACTCAGTGGAGGAAATAAAAGTTTTCCCCTACTTTACAAAGCCTGTGCATTACACATTAACTGGATTTGGAACCTGTTTAGACTGTCACAAAGAAGGCTTTAGTTGTACTTGAAAGTGTAATTCCATCCAAAAGGCTTCATTTTATTTATTTGTATAACATCCACAGTTCAGGCCCCCCTCTGCTTCAGTTATTTGTTGCTAGGACCACTGGCTTCCTAGCAACCAATGACATCATGCAGGCAGGCAGGCCTGGCAGCTGCAGTACAGCCCCCCAAAATCACTTGTAGTAGTCGGCTATTGTGCACACCCCCAGAACGTCATTTTCAGGTCCCCAGCTCCTCTGGGGGGTCTGGGACCACAGCACACAGTGTCATGATGGAGAACAGGAGAAGACCGGGAAAGTCCATGCCCCGATCTGCTCTGTGATCACTGAAGCATGAAGAGCTGTCAGCACTTCATGCTTCAGCTGTCAGAAGCCGTTTGAACTGCAGGGTATACTGATTGTCAAGCACATTCCTGTAACTATCCAGCCCCTTTGTGATAGCTTAAGTTAAGTGCAAAATAAATAATAAAAAAAGTAATGAAAAAAATAAAACAATGTTCCGATGTCAGAAAAGAAAAAAAACGATTGCAGGGAAAGGTTTATCTGCTCGATCGAGCAGATAAACCTTTCCGGGAGGAAGTGTTTCTCTCCCGGGTAGCCGGGAGCAGCTATCCAATAGCGGGAGACTCCCGGAGTGTCCGGGAGAGTTGGGATTTCTGAATGTAAAAAGTAAAAAAAAAATAACAATTAAAACATTAAAACCAACCCTGCCACCCCGGCCATCTGATTCTAATGAACACATGCACATAAGGTATATACATGTATGTAAATGGGGGATAAATAAACAGTGTGATGTGCGTTGCAGTGCAGCTGCTGGTGTGAATGCAGCCTACATGGCTTACCCCAATTTGGACTTCGGCTAGATGAAAATAGTATTCACCGGACCTCCTTGAAATTGAATTCACTACCCCTAATATTAAGTATGCTCTTAGAGGAGGGAAACTGTAAGCTCAGCTCACAGCAATGCCATGTTTATCAATGGGGCAACAAGCTAAAACAAATTCTGGCTTCAGTTCTACTTAAATGACAGTATCCATAAAAATATATTATCTGCAGATGCTTGCATCTATCCTTTGTGGTGATAAAAGTCCAGTGCTATAAGTCATCTCGGTGGCCAGTGCAGAAAAGAATTCCTAACCCAATAGCCAACTAAGCCTAACCCTCCCATAACAACAGGTAATCCCTTAGTTGCATATTTATATCATCCAGTGGTGGAAGCCTCTGCTTCAAAGACCAACAGCCCCTTCTGCAAAAAGGTTCCTGCACTAGAACCAACAGATCCACTTTAGAGTCGGTACCATTAACGTTTTACAGACTCTGACCCCTCTATGTAGCAAATTATAAGGGTCCCTGCCGTCTGCACTTAATTTTCAACTGCAACTGTCAGCTGAAATCCACTATTTGACAGAAATCATAAGGGCTCATGCTGAATTAGGAAGATGTCTTAGAAAGGAACCGGAATCACTTAGAAGTAATATAATGCACACTGCAAATGGCTGTTACTTCCAGCAGCCAATCATATGTCACTTTTATGTGTAGAATGTACACATGGATGCAGTCTGAATAGCTGCTATGGTCAGCAGCACTTTGCACAAAGCCATTGTAATTGGCACTACTTAAATAAATAAGTCAATCAGTAAACCAAGAAAACAAATACCCTTTTCATGTAGCTGACCCTAATGTATGCAATTGTATGACTGTTTTACAGTTACTGGGGAGCCTAACAGTTACATGACAAACACTAACAGGGCCAAAATTAAGCCTATACATAGGTAACTATGTCAGGGTTTATCAACTCCAGCCAACAGCTAAAACACAGATAAAAAAAATACATATGTGAACGCTGTTTTAAATGCCAAGTGATTTGTATTTTTGCCTATCCAGTTCTGAGGTTTATAAAGCTCTTTATCAAAGCACAATCCAGCCTGGCAGGGAAGGGGACCTGATCTTTAGCTGCTGGATGTTCATTTTTACTTAGGTCACATCCCCACCCCCATCCTGTGACTGGACAGTAAAAGGAAACACAGCGCATTGATGAGCTCATCTCTCTGTCAGTCTGCTGTCTCTTCCTATCAGTATGCTCCTTGATCTACAGAAGACCTGACAGGTTCCTTGTGCTGCTTCTCCCTCCCCCTCTATGATCTCTGCTGTACAGGGGACTGCAAGAGACTGATACCAAGTCAAATACAGGTTCTTACACTTGCATCTTTTACATGTTCTTGGAGTTCAGCTTTCAGATATTTTAGATAAATGTGCTACTACAGCAGGTCATATTGTTATTATACTAAGATATATGAGATATGTCTCAAAAATCATTGCCCACTGCCAATGGAAAGCCTTCCTTACTCTAAAGTGGCAAGAAAGATCGACTATTATTTTAAAATCAGGTGAAATATTTCACTTTTAGTTACCTGCTGGAAAATCCTAATGTACATATATATATTCTGAAATTCCAGATTTTTTTTTTACATTAACTAACTTGTATATAAGTATGTTCACATACTTTATATTAAATCAGTTGAGTTAATAATCATTGCTTTTTTCATCCTATAGAGTATATGAACACTATTAAATACTCTTAAAATGCCAAGCCTCCTTTTTAAACTAAATATCACTCAACAAATACATTATGACATGGTTGTAATGGTTGCAGTACATTCTTTCTTTAAGCTGTTTTGTGCAAAAATACTGAAAACATATATTTCTGCTAAAAATGAAAGGATTTAGATTAAAACTGTATTTAAATCCCGCAGGCCAAAACATATGCCAAGAGGCAAAAGGGAATTGTGATAGTCATATGTCTTACACCCACCAACCACTACAGACATGCTTAGCGAGATTAAAAAGAGTAGCAAAGTATTGCTTAATCCTGATGGAGAACTTTAATCTGCTAGATGTACTTCCAGGGTGAAGAAGACAACGAGAGATATTTCTTTGCACTTGTTAATAATGTTCAATGTTGTTGCACCAACTTGAAATAACACAAGAAATATAGTTAACCCCCAAGGAAACCCAGCTCTACAGATAGAGTTGGGAGGAAGACACAAACTCATATCTGCTATATGCTGTATATAAATAGAACACAAAAAGGCAAAAACATAAGCAAAGTCATGAAGCATACCAACATTTTAATGTTATACTCTCCTGTTTTCTTACTTTAGAAAAACCTTCATAGCTAATTTTATGACTACAAATGTAAACATTACTACCAACAACTTGTTATTTGGGAGGATTCAGTAAGTGATGACACATGAAGAAATCATTTATATATTGTATTCCCCATTGTGAAGCTTTCTGCACCACCTCTGCACATACAATACCTTTTTGACCTTAGCAGACAATTTGCTAATTGTTTGAATTATGCAGAACACACGAATCATCAGTACACCTCTAATTTCTCAATTTTTGTTTTTTAACATCAACAGATTTCTCAGTTTTTTGGAGTAAGGTTTAGCTCCACATGGAGCGTTTCCAGGAATTTAGACCACTCGAAACCTGTTTTGCTCCTGCCCACTTTTATTCATTAACAGAAGTACCTTTACACAATGTTTACTCTTGCAGGGGTTTCCAGCATCACACAGTTACAAAATTATGTTCCAGCCACCTGGCTATTTGGTCTGTTGAGACACTCAGAGGGTTATTCACTACAGAGCTTCGACTGATCCTTTGGGTCACTACGGCCGCCTCTGCCCTTTGGTTCAGTCAAACCGAAGGGCTGTTGTACAGGCTAATCACAATAGCCCATACAGCAACCGAGCAGCTCAGCCGAGCCAAACCCATATGCTTCGGCTCGGCTGAGCTGTAGTTATAGGCACAGCATGGAGAAAGGTCGGCCGAAGCTGACCGATCTCCACACAAATGACAAATTATCTCATGGCTCGCTCCACCCAGTTGTAAAGACAGATCAGCATCCCCAAATGACCTGGGGATGCTGATCTGTCATGAAACAATAACAAATAGGCAGAGCCAGCTATGACGTCGCGGTCGGCTCTGCCCAGTTGTTATTTATTGCCCGGGACCTGCTAGAAGACTCTGGCAGGTGCTGGCCAATAGGAAACAGTTGTGTGGAGCTAGAAGTGATTTCACCATTAGCTCCCCAATTGTTTATATTTTGCTGCCATCTGTCAAAATCAACATTATGTGGCGGGATTTCATTGCATGCGGTCAGGTCAGTGTGCATCATTTTTAAAATGTATTTATTGTTTTTTTTTCTTTTCTTTAATATTTTTTATTATTATCTTAACCTTTTTAAATTCTCATATCTTTTTACATAAAAAAAAAAAAAATTCATTTATTTACCTTTTTTTCTATTCTGCTCGGTACCTCTGAGGTAGCGAGCAGAATAGCCGAGCCGAATGCTGCTCGGCGGCATTCGGCTATTCACTCACTGCCGTTCGGCCCCTATGAGAATAGGGGTGAACGGCAGCGAGTGAGCTGCCAGAGCTTCAGCCCAGCCAATCCAGATGTTGGATCGGCTGAGTCGAACTCCTTCTGCACTTCGGCTCAGCCGAACATGCAGAGCATGTTTGGCTGACCGAAGGCAGCTGATGTATGGCTGATTTTAGCCAATGTACGGCTGAAATCAACCGTACAAGGCTGAAGTGAATAGCTGATCAGCGTTTAGCTCACTTCACTTAGGCTGGGCTATTCACTCGGCTGCCTTCGGCAGCTAAGTGAATAACCCCCCCTCAGTCTGTGTCAGCACAGACTGAACTTTTCCCACACGTGCCAGCCTAATTTGTCTGTAAGGCCAAACAGGCCTGGCACATGCTCCTTGTTAATCCATCTATACACGTCCTACTCCTGCAGCAATCTGTCTCCAAGGCAGAAAGTACTGCCTAAGTGAAGAGTACTATCTTTTGTGGGCAACACCCAACTATCTCCAACGAGTTTCACACCTGATCAGGGGCTGTTCATCTGTCACATAACCCCCCCCCACCCCTCCCACCTTCCCTTTTTGTGCTGGAGGTCAGAACACAGGAACCCCCACAACAGGGACCAGCTTCTCTTACCCTCAAAATATCCAAAACAGTAACCCTTGGCATCTTTCTCATGACATTTCTGCCATCTATCACCGCCATGTGTACTTTCCTTTCCCGCCTTGTCCTAGTCCTATCCTATCTAAAGTAAGTCTGCCCACTACAGGACCTGTATGGCTTCTTACCACAATCTTTTCTGCCATGTTTTATTTTAACCTGGAGATACATCAGCTAGCACAACTACCCAAACAACATTTAAAGAGGAACTCCCCAGTATGCACAGCCAGAAGTACATTCTACACTTGTCTGCCACCACACTAGCATATGTTCATAAGGGATATTTTACACACTTCTTACAAGTATGTTTCCAAGAGCAATGTCTGACTACTTTATTATGGGTAACACTAGTCATATTAGGATCAGAGGCTTTAAGATACTTGGTATCTTTGTGGGTATTACCAGGACTCCTAATCAGTGACATTGGTCTATGCATTTATGGAGTCTGGCACTAGCATAACTCTGTATTTGTCAATTGAGATTTGAGCAACTGGGAAAAAAAAATACTTACCAAGCTGAAATTGGCATGTTTTCCCTACACCAGCACTTTTACTTTATTCAGAAGTTTCCATACAGTTTTCATCTCTGCTTTTGCTGAGAACAATTTCAACTGTCGGCCCCTTCTAGCAGATCATATTGGTATTTGAGATTAAGCATTTTTATTTTCCTCCCACAGCAACAAGATGATCTGGGTCCAGCAACACATTCATGTTTTCCCCATTAAACATAAAGACAACTGTATGTTTTTCTGACTCATCTTCAGGCAAGGCAGAAGGAATACACACAGATGATCAGCCACAGTAACCAGGCAACCAGATCATATCTATTCTTTTACCAGGTAAGAGCACATCTGGCATGAGTTACCAGTCTCCATAATCAGCATTTACCTGCATTTCTTCCTGCACTTCAGGGACTTTATTGGCTTTACAACAGAAAAAACTCATTTTGGGTCGGTGATCCTAATCTCTTTACTTTTCCTTGTGCACCTTTACCAAAACTTTATTACTTTACTATATTTACAATTTACTTTATTACTATACTATACTAATCTTTACTTTCCAACACTGACTGCCTAACCCCTTCTCAGGTTAGAGGCAGGATTTATGGTGCTTTCTCTTTATTTCTCGGCCCTTCCATTTCAGGAGGTTGGTCTGCACCAGCAGTGATCGCTCACTTGGCCAGCAGCACCTCAGACTTACATAGCAGAAATCCATTCTGCCACATTGTTACATGAAGTGGCCGGCAACATTTTTGCTTCCTCAATATGGCCAAACATTCCTCTGGGATGCCCTCCATACACTAAATTGATTGGAAGCAACCCAGCAGTGAACTATGAGGCCTTGTTCACACCGAAAGCGGTGTGTTCCAGAGCGGTAGCTGCTGGAAAGCACTGCAAATCGCTCACTAAACTTCCCCCTGCGTTCTGGGATGGGAGGGGGCGTGGCGGTGCATTGAATTCAATGGCATCGCTTCCGCGGCTTTGGAACTGGATGTCCAACAACCTTATACTGTATAGGTGTGATGGTCAGGTGTTCTCAAACATTTGGCCAAATAGTGTATCTACTGTATTTATAAGTGTATCTACTTTTGTTTTTTTTAATATGTTTATCTACTTTTTTTTATATGCCAAGATAAACCTATTGATAAAAATCACAATTGAGATGACAGTTATAATGAGTAAAACGTTAATCTTTCCAATGATACACACAAACACCCTCCTTCCATGAGCACTGTAGGTGTTTTACATCACCGCAGACTGTCTGTCTGTCTCTTTTAACACAATAGACTATCTGGTAGATATGCATACATACAGAGAAATAATATTATTGAACCATTAACCCATAATGATGAGAGTACTCTATATTTAAAAACAAGTAAATATCCGACAAAGCGTTCAAAGCCATTGATATCAAAAATCACTGAATAGACATAGTCAGCAAACAGCATCTTCACGATCAACTGTTTGCTATATGTTTTCCCTAGAGTTTTTATCACACTGTTGTCTTAGCAAACTAATCAATGATCACAAAGTCTTGATGTGTTTGCACTCCATTCACTATTGATTTCTAGACACAGGCATAAATGTCCCTGTGTACAAACAGTAATGCTTTAAATCAGAGGACAGTACAATTACCATTAGATTCTCTGGTACAGGTTATTTAAGAAAATGGGGGTTAATTACTGGCGACAGTAAAATGGGATCTATGTAAATGGTTGTACAACAAGTAAAAACAATATGAACCGACTTGTTTATTGAATGGGTAGTGAGGACTCTGGGCCTCAGTAAGTATGATGATACTATGCTGTGCAATGTGACACATTCAATGTGACTCTTCAGTTGTGAGCTCAGATGCTGATTACAGGGTCAAACAAAGGCATGGATTTCTTAAAGCAAACTTGCCCTGAGAGAAATATGTAAAAAGCCATTGCTGACCCTCTTCTGAAAATACTAGATGTCTTGCTGTTTCTGGATTCAGTACTTCACTCTAACTTTACTTGCTACACTTGCTCAGCAAATGAAGTCGGACACTTGATTTGAATACAGATTCCATGTCAATGACTCAAAATGTAATAACGCTAAAGGCCCAACTTGATGGCCAAGCAAATAACATAATGCATGGTCAGCAATGGTAGCCTTCCTACTCCCCTTATTACAGGTGGTGGGCACACTTGCAGCTCTCCCATGAACCTGGGCCTGGCTACACATGATAATTGTTATCAGTTCCGGGACTAGGACCCTCTGTTGTGGCAAATATGTGTTTCCTTCTCTGTTATGTGCATGCCCAGTCATTGTCTGCAGCTGGGATCTCACTCACAGCTGGGCTATCACTGCACCTCTTTTAGCATCACTCCACATCTCCGGGTCTACCAACTGGGTTTCACATGGGTCTGGAAGTGAACAGTGAGGTGGGGAATCTCCTGCTGTGTGTTCTTGAATGCCATAAGGAGGGCACAACTTTTCACACAATGCCCCAGGCAGCTGCCCCTCCTGCCCCCTCCACTCCCCCCACAATACCTTCAACAAGCCAGAAATGTCCCAAGACTTCTTAGGTCTGTGCTGGTATAGCACATTGTACATACAGCTATGGTGTGCTACAGTAGCTATGCTACAGTATGTTCTGACTCTAAATCAGCCATCAGAATAATACTTTTGTGGTCACACCTCAATATTATAGCACCTGGGTGAACTTCTCAGTGCCACACTAAACTAATAATCAATGCTCCATTGCAGAAATCTTTGCTATACATAGTGGGTCAGGGTGCTTCCTCATAGACTGCGCTGTACCAGCCACTTACTGCCTGATCATTGAGGTTCTGCAGGATCTCTTTTCCGGAAGAGGCCTTGATCTCCACTCCTTGGCTCTCTCCTTCTTTGCTCTGTTATCCTGATCAGACTTTTTCTGAGTTTGCTTGTTCCTGGGTGTCCCCCATAGGTGTGCTCAGCCTATTGCATTAGGGTGTGCACACAAAAGTACACACAAACACACACACATAATCCTTACCTCTTCCAGTAGGGGTGCAGTAATGAAACAGGGAGCCTGGCTTCCTGATTAGATGGGAAGCCTGGGAGCTTCAGCCAAGGTCCCTTGCAGTTTCCCAGGTTGGTCACAGAAAAAACTTTGTGATCTCTCCACCGGTTCAGTGAATAAAAACACAGCACCTGTTGTTGTGGTTTTGGTGTTGCACTTGGGGTGATTAGGGTGTGCCAAGGCACACCCCCTGCAAAAGCCTACGGTGTCCACTTTCTTCCACCCCTCTGCAACGCACATAGTGAGTCAAATATATAGGCTTGCCTTGAAATGCTCCCTCCACATTGCAGAACATCCCTCCATGCTTCAACTTGGGCACTTGGAATGTGGTGCACAAGCAGGCTTAGCAGGGTCACCATTAGAAATCCCCTCTGACACAGAGCAGCACCCAGTGGGGAAGAGAGAAACTGTCAGGAAGCCAGGTGGGGCGGGTAAGAGAGCACTGTGAGCGTGGAGGCTAAGCACTCCTCCCACAGCCTCCTGTGAAAGGGAGAGACTCAGAATGGAGAGTAGAGAGGAGACAGTTGTCAGCTGTCACAAGAGGTTGAGCCCGCGGTGCGGGAGAGGAGTCAGCCATCAGCCGTGTCACAGGAGACTGAGCTCTCCTCCCTGCACCACCGGCTCAGCCTCCAGTGACAGCCAGGAGTCAAGATGGAGAGCAGAGAAGTCAGCATGGACAGCAGTATACAAACAGATCACCTGTAAACAATTGAGGACATAGTATGTTTACTATGTCCCCAATTATGAATGAACACTGAGTGCTCTACATCACTTATGAGTGCTCTACAATCATTTATGATTGTGGATAAAAAAACTCATACTATATCCACAGATTATGAATGGGCAGGAGCACTCAGTATAGAAGCTTCATGTTCATTTATAACAGGGGCTGCAGAATAAAACGATTTAGGAATCTGTGTCCTCAATCTCTTTTTCTGTTTAGACTCCTGATATTTTCCAAAGCTGGACAGTAAACAGTAAAAATAATAATAAGAAAAAATACTAATAAAATATTTGATTTTTTTTTAAGATTATAAAAAAAATGTTGGTTTCGGCCTGACAAATATTTTAGTTTTGATTTTGGTCCGAAAATTTAATTTAATTGCACCTCTAGTACTAAGGTTACCTAGCCCTGTTCTAAAGGGTTCATGGACATTCCTGCCTGTAAAATTAAGCTTAGAATACTTCACTGAAAGCTAATTAAAGCATACAGTATGTATAAGGGGAGGTTTAAAACTCCTGTCTATTTTTTTTTTTCTGCCTGTGTCCAATTGGGGATACTTCACTTGGGGATACTTACACAACAGGAAGTGAAAGGCAATGCACTCAATGTACGGGGAATTCCCCTCTTAAATAGTTGTCACTGAAACATGTGTCCCCTTTGAAAGATATACCTTCACCTCTTACAGACAACTGTAAAATGTTGTGTTTCCCTTCAATTTCAGTGCTAGTGACAATGGTCACAAGGACAAATTAATTTACATAGTGGGGACACTAGCCAACAATAAAAACCTGACAGGGTTTTTGTTTTTTAATTCTTCCCTACGCTATACCAAACTAAATGCATACATTTCAATGCTAAATCCTATACAAAACAAACTGGATTAAAAAAAAAAAGAGTTTCCTTTAAAAGCAGGAATATTCATTTGGATAATTTTCACCAAAAAAATGTAAATGTTTTATTGGTTGTTTCGGGTAAACTGGAATGTTTAGGGTGTACTTAGTAAATATTTCTTGTTCTAAAGGAGTATTAGGTGGAATTTTGGATACCTTCAAAATTTTCTAATAGATCAAGCATAAAATAAAACAAGCACGGAACTGACCTCTTCAGGCATCCGTGATCTTCAGAAATATCATATATTAAAGGAGAACTATGGGGTCAGTGTTTTTCCCCATAGTTCTCCTTAGGGTAACAGGAGGACACAAACTAGCGTCCTCCCGTTACCCTAAGCTCAGTATACCGCGAGCTACAGCTCGCGGTATACTGAGACGCCGCAGCCGGAGGGGATCCCGACTTAGATGACGGGATCCGCCCAGCTGCGTGAGTGACAGCTGGCTCTGCCTATCTAGAGGCAGAGCCAGCTGTACCCGCCCCCTCCCCCGTCCGTTCCGCCAGTCAGCGCTGGCAGATCGGAGCGGGGAAAGGGGAATCCAGCCCCTCCCCCTGTCACGGCAGAGAGCCGTGACAGGATCGAGAGGTGAGCGAACCCGGTATGTGTTCGCTCACCTCCCGATCTACTGAGCCGACCTGTGACAGTCTCATTGTCACAGGTCGGCTAGAACTATGAGGTGAGTGAAAAGCACTCACCTCATAGTTCTCCTTTAATAAGGGCTCTCTTTATATTTACCAACATTACTTCATATGTAGCAGTAAAACACATTAGCTTTTTTATTTTCATTACATTGTACAGTGTGACCATTTCACGTTATGAGCAACAGATTGATCAGTATAAAGCAGGTGAGGCAATAAAGGTGAGGAAATATCAAATTTCACTAGGATAAGGTTAAAAGCATAAAAACAACAAACTATGGTATACCCATGCACCTTCCTACCTTCCATTTGGAACTTTTGAAATTTGTGCTGGAAAAATACTGCCTTCAATGATAACTGCCTGATTCTATTACTCACGTTCCACTAGCAGAGTTCAAATCTCAGATCAAAGCTAAAAGCACACAGCTCGATTGTTTGAAAAAAAACATAACACTGAATGTCTTGGCAATAGAAAGATACCTGAGAATGTCTGATTATTTATGATGGTCAGAACAAAATATATCTCTAACAGGGAATGCACATTTAAAATATGGTAACATATGTATCCTTGTCAGCCAATGATTCATAATGGTAGGAGATGTTCTAATTTTAATATAAATATTTAAAGTTACACTAAATTAGTGAATTAAACCTTAAAAATACATTCAAGTACTTTACCTATTAACAAAAATGTATCTTATTTGTGTATCACTCGGCTGTAGATCCTTCAATAATCTCTGAATTGGTGCTGACACTGACCTTCCTTCTGGAGGGTGGCTACTTTTGTTCCCCATGGTCCCTGTGTGTGTTGTAAAGTAGTCACCGCTGCAAGCTCACTCCCGTGATGGACTACAATCTCACTACAAATTAGTAAACTAAACATGAAATTGTAGTCCATCACGGGAGTTAGCTTGGAGCAGTGGCTACTTTACAACACACACAGGGACCATGAGGAACAAAAGCAGCCATCCCCAGAAGGAAGGACAGAGCCAGCATGAATTCAGAGATGATTTGAGGATCTACAGCAGAGTGATACACAAATAAGCTACATTTTGTATTAATCAGTAAGGCACTTGCAGCATTTTTAACATTTACCTCCTGAGTTTAGTGTCACTTCAAACTTCAGCTGAAACCTACAGTGAGTATGGAAGATGCCTTTGCCAACCAATCTTTTGCAACTAACAGCATCTTACAGGGTTGTTGTAGTATACAAAAACGTGTACAATGCTTGTGCTATATAACTTTTTTTAGATCTGTGTTTTGTTTTTTTTTCACATTAGGCAAACTGGTGCACTGCTGAAATATCTAGATGAAAAACTATTGCCCTGAATTGGAAGGCTTGGCTCCATGCATGCATCTCAATGTTTGATCTTTAAATTTGATGGGTATGCACCTATAAAGTGTCAGGGACTGCATTCCTTCGTTAGAAAATCTCTGTTTGTGAAAATCAGCACATCGGACAATAAGAATAAACTTGTTATCTTTTTTTGGGAGCCCCTATATTCCCTGATCCTTGTCCTACGTGTGATTCTGAAATATTTTGCTTGCAAATGACACCTATAGTTGAACAACCTATAGTTATCAACCATTGATGATACTCTTTTCTTAAATCTTTAAAGGGTTTGGTTTACATATACAGCTGTTGGTTATAAAGTTGTGTAGAGAGGATTTCTGAAATGTTATCCCAAAAGGTTTAGTGGGCAGAGCATGTCATTTTGCTGAATGCACAAAGGTGTGCAATAGGGTTGATATTTCTGGAGGTGTTTGTAAAAAGGAACATGGTTTGACATTGCGGGAAAATTGGCCTAAGCACTGGAAACTACAGTTCAATGCATCTGCATGCAACAAAAATGCACTTAGGAAAAAACGTTTCCTCTCATAGATTACAGAACTACAGAGGAAAACGTTTGGGGGTGCTTATTTTAGATTATTGCAAAATGAGTAATGCATGTGGCCTAGCTGTGGGGAAACGCAAATATAAATCTAGAGTATGTCACTAGCAGGATGAATGAGGGCCAGATTCCCTTATATAGATCTTTAGTTAGAACTAATTTAAAATACTGTGAGAGGAATTTGTCAAAACTGGAGCAAACAAAATCTGAAGCAGCTGTGCATGGCAACCAACCAGCTTCTCACTTTCATTTTCAAATCTTAACTGAACAAACTTAAGAGAGTAGCTTATTGATTGTCATGGGCAACTGCTCCAGATTTTATCTGCTCCAGTTTTAATAAATTCCCCTCACAGTCTGGTTCTGGAGACCTCACTTACAAGAAAGATATTGATGAGATAGCCTGAGTCCAAGGACAGGCAACAAAAATGGTGAACGCTCTGAGGGAAAAAAAAAAAAAACATATCAAGAGAGACTGTCGGACTCAACATGTGCAGTTTCGAGGAAAAAAGGGGAAATGGGGGGGTGGGGCACTTCAGATGAAACCTTCAAATACAATAAGGGTGGACAAAAGGTTCAGGGAAGCAGTAATTTCAATATAGGGCTAGGATCGAGAACATAAGGGACATAAAAAATGGCAGGAGCAAAAGAAACCTTAACACATATATATGTATTTTTTTTTTTTTACCAACATAGTTGATGCTTGGGACAAGCTTTCAGCAGAGTTAGTGAGTCAGTCAAAACTAAGCAAATGAAACATGCTTGAAAAAAACAAAGATCTATACAAAATGATTTTTAAAAATAAATAAAAAGTAGACACTTGGCCTTTTTATGCCATCATTCATCTACTGTATGTTTCTACATAGGCCGGCTGGAAAACAACAATCTTTTTTTATCTGTAATAAATTTTCCTCTTTACATTTTACCAACTGCTATTCTTGTATGAAAATAAAACAGGCCAATCAAGTGCGCACATGCCTGATCAAGTTTAATTGTTAGGAGATAACAGATGCATAAAGACTTGTTAGACAATTATTGGACATCAAGCTAATTAGATGAATAAATGCACAGTCTAATCCCTCCTATACGTACATGCTCTACCATTGGAGTCTTTCTGTAAAAGCCAGTACTGTGCATAAAAAAGGTTTTGAGATATCAAACTATTCCAAATGGTAAACTATTCATGGGTTCAAAGGGACAAAGCATCTGTTCAATTAGATTAATTTCTACTCCGAATGTAATGCACAGATGCTCATCTCAGTGCTCAAATCTGGTCTGCTCTGCTATCCTGATCGATTTAATTGCTCACAGCGGTGAGGCAATCAGTGGTTAATCGGAGCTTCAGTCATTATGATTGACTGCTGTATATTTTAATACTAAGACTTTAATATTCACACTCTGCTAAAGTTATATAGAAAGACATTCCTACCACATGAATCTTTATCAAGCAGCTTGCAAAGCTCGAAAGCACCTAAAAAGTGAACTTCAGACAGGCAGCTACTGTACCTACAAAGCTAAAATATACATAGGTATCACATACCTGGTATGGTCTGAATGATGAGGGAGGCTCCTTTTGTAACTCTCGTCAGAGCACCCCTGGGGGTAGCGCACGGACGTAGAGAGACACCAGTGCCTGTGTATGCTGATCACCTGCTGGTAAGGATGCAGGAAGCCAGATGCAGTAATCAGGATTCAGGCAGCCAGATGCAGTAATCAGGATTCAGGCAGCCAGATGCAGAAGTCGGATGCAGGAAGCCAGATTCAGGATTCAGACAGCCAGATGCAGGATGCAAGAAGTCAGATGCAGGATTCAGGCAGCCAGTTGCAGGATGCCAGGTGCAGGATGCAGGATTCAGGCGGACTGGGTCAGTGGCTGGCAGGCCAGGAGAATCCGGATGGTAGACGTGGTCAGTAGAAGCCGGGTCAGAACCAAACAGACAGATCGGAGCCGAATCAGGAGGCAGGAGAATAGTCAGACAAGCCGAGGTCAGAAGGCAGGCAGCAGACAGCAGGAAACAGGAGCAAGCCGGGTCAGTCACAGGATTCAGATACAGCAACACAGTTACAGCTGAGATCTTCCAGCAACTATCAGTTGCTGCTTAGGGTTTAAATAGGCCGATTGGCGCCAATTCGTGCACTGTTATGCACGCAAATATGTGCAGTTACTGCTCGTCTGTCACTATGCACATTTCTGCGTGCCATAGTGCGTGTAGTAACTCAAGCCTTCCTTATGCTATGGACATTAGTTCTACGTTCCTGACAATAGGTGAGCTGTCTTAACCGCCAAAGGATTTGTAATTTTGTTCAGCAAGTCTTGTGATTCAAGCAATCCTGACAAAGAGCAAAATTAGCTTGTAGATTGCACTTTTTTCCTCTGAAATTAAGCAGTGTAACTTGGTTAAGGACCCACCCAAGTCTGTGATTGGACAGTGAAGGAGTAAAAACATACTGCTGAGATAATCACTCTGCTCTCCCTTCCTGTCAACAAGCTCCCAGTGTTAGACTAACAACAACATACAATACAGTAGAGCCCACAGATTCAGAATACTGATCCCCCCTCCCCAAGTCTAAGATGATCCTCCCTCTCCCAGTTTAGGTACAGGAACCTTAAAATAGGCATTTTTGTAGTTACACTATGTATTTAGAATATGCATTTGTCTAAATTATTAAATAAACAGTAGTATTTTAAATATTTACGTGGAGTTCTGCTTCAAGGATAAAGGCCACTGCTGTATGTGGAGTAGTATATGTAAAGGGTGTTAATCTTTCATAGATAAGGTATTATACCAAGAACTTTCCTAACAAGCCCTATTGCTTTTTGTTGTCATTATTTTGGAAGCTTCTTTATAAACACTGTGAGAAAGACTGCTGAGATAGAAAGGTGTCTGAACACACAGTGCATTACATTTGCATATGGGGCCGCGTAGCCGCAGACCAGTCAGGGTGCCCATGCTGACCCGTGTCCACCACCAAAAATGCCTCGAATAGGCATGGGAGCATCAGATTTAGACCACGAAGCAATGGAAGAATGTGGCCTGGTCTGATGAATTACATTGTCTTTTACATTATGCGGATGGCCAGGTGTGAGATGGCACCAGGATGCACCATGGGAACGCAACAACAATTTCAAGGTGGTGACTTGACCTCCGAATTCTCCAGATCTCAATCGAATTGAGCACCTGTTGGCTGTGCTGAAAAATCAAGTTCGATCCATGGAGGCCACACCTTGCAACTTTCAGGATTTAAAGGATCTGCTACTGATGTCTTGGTGCCAGATTCCACAGCATACCTTCAGAGGTCTAGTGGAGTCCATACCTTGATGGGTCAGGGCTATGTTGGTGCCAAAAGGGTGACCTACTCAACATTAGGTCATGTACTGTAATTCACCCTGGCACTAAACCTCAAAAACCCATCCAGCAGTTGTCAGGGAAATCTGCATCAGGATCTAGAGACATCTGCCAGTAAAGAAGCCCTGATAGCAGTAAATGTAGCCCAATATATCTCCAAAGCAAGCAGAAGACCATTATGGGGCAGTTTCAAGCAGCAAGGGCCTGTGTCGAAAATGTTTGGGTTTGTGTGGATGGGCAAATGCAGGTACATTCCTTGCATTTAGGATCAGTTGGAAATGTTCCTGAGATCATTACCAACTTATTGACAGGTGCATTTGACCTGCAGTTGACCTCTAGCTGTTCTGCCCACAACTTTCTTCTAAGCTGCATCAACCTACTGCTTTTGCATTCTGATTTACTTTTATGGGGATCGAAGCAGTTCTGAAATAAAGAAAAAAAAAATCAAAATTGGTCCTTAGAGAGGAGGAGCTCAGGGTAGCAGTAATGGGCATCATATATACTGATCCTATTGTCTATGTATTGCCTGTAGTGACTGTTGTTCTGGCCCTGAAATTATATTAAAGCAAAAAGCAATGCACAATTGTCCAAAACCCAAATATGTATCTAATCACATTAGTTGCATTTGTTTAAACAATAATTAGTTGTTTACTGACTGCTGTCCTAACAGTTTAAAATGAAAGAATATACATTTTTAGTAGGGCACAGCACTTCACGCTGGCAACCTTGGGGTGCTATATGAAGTAGATCTGTCTATACAGTCTGGTGCTGCGGACTGAGTGCATTCTATTTTGATGCAACACAAACGTGTTGCTTAAAGGAGAACTATGAGGTGAGTGCTTTTCACTCATCTCATAGTTCTAGCCGACCTGTGACAATGAGACTGTAGCTTGCGGTATACTACAACGTCTCAGTATACAGCGAGCCATAGCTCGCAGTATACTGAGCTTAGGGTGACGGGAGGACGCTAGTTTGTGTCCTCCCGTTACCCTAAGGAGAACTATGGCGAAAAGCCCTGACCCCATAGTTCGCCTTTAATGCCAATAAATAATGAGTCATGACTCAACACACTTTTTCAGCAGCAAGAGCTTTTAGCTACTCTAAGGGCTACGGGATTGCAGCTCTAACGCTGTTGTTTGGCATCTGCTTTATAGGCCTTACGATTATAATCAGTGATGTGGTACAATCTCATGAATATTATTTGTATCGTTTTTAATGAATTAGCCTTGATTGTGTACACTTGTGAAGATTTGTAGCTTGATTTGACAAGCATCAGGAAAAGAAAGTGCCTCATTTTGTCAGCTGCACCATAGCTCACAGCAGTACATCTGCACATCCAGACTAATAACTCTGGCCAAGGCCTATAAGTAGCCTATCCTACTGAAAAATGAGAATGTGTATCTATCTATACAATTTTCAAACTGCAGCAGAGCTTTTCTGCCCTGCCACACGTCATGCTCTTTTGTCCATATTAATTGCAATTCATCAGTAATATTACTTGCTCATGGCATATTATTATTTTTCTTAGAAGTTGAAAAAAACATCTGTGTTCTTGCTGTATTTTAAAGACTGGGCTAATCATCAGCAAACAATGGGCATAAATGAATTTGCTTCAGAAAGTTTAATTCTTTAGAAACAATGCAATGATGCACATTTTGCAAGGCAGCAGAATAGTACAAAGCTTTTTCAATTAATTTTCTTTTTTGTTCTTCAACAATTACTGTCCTATCCATACACTTTAGTTTTCTTTGTTATCATTTTCAAGTAAACTAGCTTCATAAGGAGTCTAGAATATGCCAGAATATGGACCATCTCTATATGTATATAACTAGATGGGTTTAAAAGATTTTATGTAAATCTTGATGGGGTGTCAATGGCTTCTGAACTGGTCATACATACAGTACAGGCTGCTAAGCAGTCATTCAGAAGCCAGGGTGAAAATGTAATTTAGAGCAGCAGCACTATTTGTGTTTGATGCCGGTTGCATCAAACACAAATCAAGACAAAAAAATATCCACTTGATACCTTCTATTAAATTTTATCAATTTAGTTTAAACAAAATGGTGTGATGAAAATTGTAGGTTTGCACATTGGAATTGACAGATTATTTAAAAAGGCCACACAGCTGAGCTTTACAGTTCTTTGTAGGAAAACAGCCCAACTCTGTTTTCCACCTTCACCCTATATCTCTGTTGTGATTCCTCCCTGGAGCCATGGACACCAGTACTGTTTTCAATGCTCAACTTTGAGTAGTTGATTTTGCTAGCCCAAAAAATATAGTTAAGTCAACTCTCTGTCTCTGGCTGTGACTAGATAGTACAGAACAACAGCAGGCTAATTAGTTCATCCTTCTGCTCTTGTCTCCAGTCAGTGTGTTCTTTGTCAGTTTGTCCGGACACATGACTGGCTACTTATGCTACCCCTCTCTCAGTGCTACTGACAGCACAAGGCTGATATTAGGACAGATGCAGGTGCTTACATTGGTCACATTTAATGCATTACATTTTTTTTATGAATACACAAGTGCATAAATTGGTACTGTTTTTATAGCTTTCAAGAGTTTAGCTTTAAAAACAAGTCTATGTTCTCAGTAAAAAATGAAGAAATGTTTTCTATCTTTTGTCTAAGAATATTTACTCACTGTCAGTGAAAGGTGACTTTTTTTTTAGCTGTATTTGTGTTTCTAAGGGGCATGATGAAACCCATAATACTAATTTATGCAGGCAAGCCATCTGTCAAAGACATAATAAAGGTTTCCACCTTGGAATGATTATGCTAGTTGACAATATAATTGAAATCACGTTCAAATTGCTTAGCATTTCTGAGAATTCTGCTTAATCTAGGCATATGTTTAATTTATAATGTATTGATTTTCCTTAGGAAGTTCAGGAAATTTAATAAATAAACACTGCTGCATAAAGACCTTTTGGGCTGTTTGGTAAAACAGGAGCAAAAGTCTAAGTGCAAGGTGCAGCATGTTTTACAGTAATCAACAGGGTTATTCACAAAGCTGCCAAAGGCAGCCGAGTGAATAACCCAGCCGAGGTGAAGTGAGCAGAACGCTGTTCGGCTATTCACTTCTGGCTTGTACGGCTGATTTTCAGCCCTAGATCAACTAAAATCAGCCATACATCGGCTGCTTTCAGTCAGCCAAACATTCTCTGCATGTTTGGTTGAGCCGAAGTGCGGAAGGAGTTTGACTCAGCCGATCTAACATCTGGATCCGAAGCTCCGGCAGCTCACTCGCTGAGTGAATAGCCGAATGCCGCCGAACAGAGAAAAAAAAGTTGCAAGAATATTTTAGAAATGATAATAAAAAGGAAAATCAAACAAAATATATGTTTTAAAGAAAAGATAAATAAATAAAAAAAACTATTGGGCAGTGACAGCTAGCTCCACCCAACTGTTTCCTATTGGCCCGGCACCTGCCGGGTCCACCCAGTTGTCCTGGTAATGACAGATCAGCATCCCCAGGTCATTGGTTACGCTGCTCTGCCATTACAACTGGGCGGAGAGAGCTGTGAGATCACGACTGGCTCCACCCAACTGTCATTTGCGTGGAGAATGGTCGGCTTCGGCCGACTGTTCTCCATGCTTCGGGTGTCACCACGGCTCAGTCCAGCTAAATCATATGCGTTCGACTTAGCTGAGGCGGTCGGCTGCTGTACGGGCTATTGTGAATAGCCCATACAGCAGCCCTTTGGGTCGACTGAACGGAAGGGCAGAGGCGGCCAAAGAGAGCCGAAGGATCAGTCAAATCTGAGGCTGGATCCTTTGGCTCTCTAGTGAATAACCCCCTAAAAGTCAGTTTTGGACTAGTTTTACTACAATAAAGATATGTGTGATTGGTTCCTATGGGCTATAGACTTTGCACTAGTTCAATGCCATAAGTACTTAAGTGCAGACAATTATGTAAATCATTAAAGTAGGAAAAACTAACTCTTAATTCCCATCTATTCTACTTTCAATAATGTCAATGCAAAATAAGGAAAAACAAAACGCTAAGCAAGGAAGTAGCAAATATCTCACAATAGGGGGGAAACTTATTTCTTATTACAGAAATGGCAGAGGGAACATGCTTAAAAAGCTTTGGGTCTACTGCTATATATGTGAAGAACAGTTTCACCATCCAGAAATAAATGCAAACACAATTCCAGTGGGTTGTCCTGTTATTAATGTTCTACTGGTCATTAAACAAAGATGGTTACTGCATTGTCTGACATATATCCATCCCATAGTGCCTATGTATGTGTGACATTTTATAATGAAGGATTTGGCATAAAAACCAAACAACCAAGTCCAATGTAATCAAGATCAGTTCAGCTGGCAACTATGTACCATTTAAAAAAAAATTAAAATAATTCAGTCTTAACTGCAACTGCTTTTATCACTATAGATAAGGCAAGGAATCAGCTATACATCCTTAATGGCTGCTAATGGGATAGTGTGGTGGCTTACATACATATTGCTGTGTTTAAAGGCAAAGTTCACTTTTTTTCATGGTCATTTCAAGCATAAATAAGTGCCAGTATAATTTTACATTATCTTTTCCCAGGACTATGAAATCAGTGGCTGAGTGGTGGACCAGACCCATCCTATCAAACAGCTGCTTTCCATTCAAAATTTGCAGTGGTATTTGGTTAGGCCATCCTGTGCACAATGCATTAAAGCCTGAACATTGACAGAGTCTGGAAGTTCTCTGCTTCCAGTGCTCAATGAGGTCAGTTGCAGGTCCGCCCACTGCTTTCACCTACTGCTGTAGTTCTCTGTTGTGGCCCTCCAATCCTGCCCTCCTAATGCTCACTGCCGTCGTCCACCTCGGAATCATGGGATGCAGGGGGACATGCCTTTTTCAGATTCAGGAGATCAAGAAAAATGCAGTCCAGTCTTAGAATAAAAAAACCACAAGAGACTAGCTATGACTCCATTGATTTATAAGCCACTTCTATGTCTGGTCAAGTGTAGATTACCAGGGATAGGGCTTTTCCTATATAACCCCTGTGGCAGCCAATAGGTGAGTATGTTGGCTTCCATGCATGTTATTTGAGGATTTAAAACTCAACTTAATGGTATCAAAACAGTTCAACAGAAACATTATATCACTTTCTCAAACTTTTATCAGTTGTGAAATATATAAAAATAAGGCATAAGTTAATTTATATAAAAAAGAATGAAACATTAACAGTCAACATCACAGAGGTGTAAACACTTGAGGTTAGTTTCAGGAATGTGTTATAATGACAGATATTAATAAGGCTCCCATGGTGGGAGGACTGTCTGTCTAGATATCTGGGCTACAATTCTATTGAAGAACACAGCAGAGAGCCTCTCACAGTCTACTGTTGAAAATTACAGAGGACAATAGCTTGGACTCAGCTGGATATCATGAATACATGCAATTTCAAAGATCTCAACTTTTATCATGATAGGCTGATTTTTTTTAACTTTTATATTTACAAATGTTAACGGATGTCTTTTTGATTAATTTTTGGATTTAATTATAATATAACAAAAAAAATTGAACAAGTCTGTATCCAAAATTAATCAAAAAGATACATCTCTTTGTGAAGCAAAATAGGAATGGGAAATAATTTACTGATTTATTTTATTTTACACATAATGTTTTCAAGCTTTGGATAAGTTAACCCTGGAAGGACTTAGTGCAAACCTTATTAGTAATAATGCGTTCCCAGAAATTGGAGAAAAAAAAACAGACCTGATAACATGAATAAAGGATAGAATAAGAAATCAGAAAACCTATACTACGTGCACTATTGTATTGACCTTATATTCACTGTTTGTGTGAGTAACAGGTTGATCAAATTTTACTGATTCTTACAGGGAAACCATAGCACCATTTCAACGAGTAATGGTTTTAGATACTATTTTAAGGCTTAGCTGCTGGTATTTCATACACATACATGTACATTCTATATCTATTTAGAGCAAAAAGAAGAAAAGCTACCTTAAATGGTATTGTGTTGAGTATGCCTTCCACCAGGGAAGAGTAGTAATTATAATCACTGTGCAGCGCAACTATGCAGAATGCATATACATATGGTTACCCCAAGTACATACAGTACAGTATACACTGCCTAGCCAAAAAAAGTCACCACCTAAATTTAACTAAGCAAAAAGGTAATAGCTGTTGGGGTTGCTTCAGTTGGTCAGGTCTAGGTTCAGCAATGTTATGTTCCCAAAAAATTAGGTCAGCTGCCTACCAGAGTATACAGAATGGCCAGGTTTTTCCATCAATTGATTTTTCTCCCCTGGTTGCACGGAAGTAGATTACATTAAAAAAAAGAGGTTAAGGTTCAGTGATAATTTTCAATAATGGCATTTTCGAATAGTGAAATTCTCAAATTGAATGCCCTTGGTAATATACAATACAATTTCTAACACCATAGTCTACACACAATAAACATTGTCACTGATATGCGGAAAAAACAATCTTTCCATTTATAATAATACATAAATATTGCAAAGATCCAGATTTATATTACAGGAGCTTTTAGCAATTCTAGACCAACTCCAGGCAAACCCCCAATGGTCCAGGATTAATTACTACAAATATAAAGACTAAGGGGGTTATTCACTAAAGAGCCAAAAAATCCAGCCGTAGCTTCGGCTGATCCTTCGGCTTTCTTTTGCCGACAGAGTCCTTTGGTTCAGTCAAAATGAAGGGCTGGTGTACGGGCTATTCACAATAGCCCGTAGAGTAGCCGTAGGCAGCCGAGCAGCCCAACCGAGCCAAAGGCATATGCTTCAGCGTGACTGAGCCGAAGTGACAGCCGAAGCGGGGAGAACGGCCTGCCGAAGGCAGCTGTCATTCGCCCTGCAAATGACAGCTGGCTGGAGCCAGCCATGATCTCACGGCTCACTCTGCCCAGTTGTAATGACAGATCAGCATCCCCAAATTACCTGGGGTTGCTGATCTGTCATTAAACAACAACAACTGGGAGGAGCCGACTAGAGCATGTTCGACTGACCGAAGGCAGCCAATGTACGTCTGATTTTAGCCAATGTATGGCTGAAATTAGCCATTTATACTACAGATAAAATGTGCCTTAGTGACAATTAAACCAGGGCCTGCATGTTTAATAATTAATTCACTCATGTTTAGATCTGTATGCATTACTTAAGCAAAAATGGACAAACAGTAGTTTAGTGGTTTAATTATGTTCTCAAAGCTTGGGTCACAGGATTCAAAATCATATAATATTGATCTGTGGGAGTATATTAAAAACCGTCAAGCAGCCCTTGCTAGAGATGTCACCACAGATTCCTGAACTACCTAAAGTGGATGTAAATCATAGCTGGGTGACATTTAGAGGTCTATTCATAAATGTTTTCACACAAGACGCTTCACTCGAGATTTACACATTTATCTAATTGGATTCAACTAGAAAAATGTAGGAATCCTGGGTGAAAATTGCTTTCATCATTTTTATCTTAGTGCTGGGCTGCTCCTTGTTGGAGCTACATATTGCTGCTTAGAGCCAACTTCCTTGCAGGTGACAAATCTGGAATATACCCATGCATTATGTTTCAGTGCGGCTGCTTAAAGTCTCCACCAGGAGCACATGTAACAGGGTGACCACACAGGAAACCAATTGTGAGACAAGGACTAAGCAATGCCACCCCATAACAAGAGGCACCAACACAAATACCTTCATAGCAGAGTGACCAGGTATTACTTTACTGAAATCTGTAGATTTTTGTAGATTAGAAATAACTTTCAAAATGACAACAACATGTTAAAGATTATTTGAGATTTTAGTGAGTGTATTTACATCTGCTATAGCTCAGCAGCTATTACAACTAACTAATCACATGCATGTTCTTGCAGACAATACTTTGGTAAGATGGGTTCCTTTACTGGCCAGCTAAGGGAGAGGGTCATGGGCCAGACTGAACATGGAAGAAAAGACATCAAAGCACAATCTTGTCTGTAAATTGACAGGTTAGTTAAAGGCAGTTGCCGTTTTTAAGGTGAACTACACCTATGCCGTGCTTCAACTTTCTAGCAACATTAGTCTGGAACATATACCTAAAAGGTCTTCAAAGTATAGCAATACGTCCTAAAAAAACTATAGAGGCAGCTTCTCCTTATTATTATTATTATATTCTTCTGTATATATCTGTAATAAAGGTTCATTGTCACATTTTACTAAGTTCCCACCAGCTAGTAATGCTTACTTTTCTTCCATAACCAGTATGATTAACTTATAATGTGAAAGAAAGAGTGCTGATGACTAAACAACAAATGTGAGCTGACTGTGCAAGCCATCAGTCAGACTTTTACATCTCATATAGCATGGCCATTCAAAGACTGATAGATTTATTAGCCTGTGTTCCATTTTGTGCTTTGGTTAGACAAAGTCAGTGAACCAAGATTGTAGAAATGTAAAAGCATTCTTCAGTTTGAAAAAAATAATAATAACAGAAGCAGATAGACTGATTTATTTATTACTAACTGTCAAGGAACGCATACCGTTCCGATGTCTGAGACCAGCACGAGGACGGCCCCGCCATCAGCGTCTCGTTGCCAGGCGACGGGCAGGCATTCCGCAGCGCTCCACCCCTCCTTCCTCTAGTCAGCTGAGGCAGCGTGATGACGCGACGGACTCGGGTCGGGCCTCGTCTCCGGCTCCGCCCCAACAAATGCCTCTGCCTACTTAAACGTAGGCTGAACACTTGCTCGACGTTCTAGCAAAGTAGTACGTCGAGCAAGCTACTTAGGAACCCCACAGTTACTGGCAGAAATCCCTGTGACAGACTACCGGACCTCTGTGACCTCTGGAAACCACCACTCAGGAATTCCTAGCAGCAAGGAGACCGCTGCACTTCCTCTGACTGGACATTCCAACTAAACAGCAAGTAGCCATTAGCATATACTGTGTTCAGGGGAAGTGTTGGTGCTGCCACCTTGAGGGGAAGCTCAATCATTACGTCTCCTCTTCTATTTGATATCAGTTATACACTACTGCTGCATAGCACATAAGCTGTTGGCACCTGCATGATACTGATACTTAGTGTCAGTATCATGTCAGGGTTAGTGAAGTTAACTAACTCTACCATCGTAACCTGCCGTACCATATACTCTGGACTGTTACATTTATTGTTTGTATTAGAGTTACCTAAAGTTCGGCCCTCCTAGTGAAGTAACTAAGGCATTGAACTACAAACCCCAACACGGCCCCAATGCTGTACAATTGAGGGCGTGGATATCCAACTCATCCACTTAACTACTCCCACAAACAAATGGTGTATGATGGGTTCCGACTTCACTCACTGCATTAAAGTGTGACCGTGAACCTCCCACCTGAACCATTTCCACTTACCTCCGCAGCTGAGATCCTACACACATCGTTGAGCTTGCACGGATCATTACACTAACAAATAAGCAATATTGGGTACCAGGGTCTTCTTAAAAGGAATTAGCCTTGAAGTAAAAAAATACCTATGTGTGAGTTTCTATTTGAAGTGAGTGCTACATAACTAATATCGGGACCTGGAGTCAGAGATTGACAACTTCTTTTGCTTTACAAGACATGTACATTAAATTTTTTTATTATAAGCTCTAACAATCAGAGACCTGTCAGGCCCAAACACTCAAAGCACTATATTGGCCTGTCTATGTTATGCCATAAACCATACTACTGTAAAGCACCATATAAACAGGTGAACATGTGGTTATATATGTGCTACTGGTCAAAAGCCAAGAAAACTACAAGTGAACCGCATTTGTGGGACCTTCTGCAACTGTGTTGGGAAGAACATTTTGAACAATATTTTATTCCAATTGCAGAAAGAATGTTGCAAGTTTGTTTGGCTCTTATATCTGCAAAAGGTGGCTATTTTCATGTGTCAAATATGTAGATTCAGTTTTTGTTAAATTAAAATTTTACAATATTACCTCGAATTGTCTGTTCTATGCTTTAATTTCATGGTAGGTATATCAATACATTAAGCTGTGTACATTGATAGCACAATAGTTTTTTTGCATTCATAAGAAAACACACAAAAAATATTTGCCAGTATTAAAGGAGTTATATGCCACTTGAGGAAGATGGTTTTCCTATGGACAGTTGTGAGCACCTCTCAAAATAGAAGCATACTTGACAAGAACATGAAGCAAAAAACTGTTTCATTTAATTAAATTGGTTCAGGTTCCTACAACACCAAATTAATTGGCAAAATTGGGAACAGAGCATTTTGTACTGGAAGAAATGGGTCATGCTGGTAGGTCAGTTAAAGTTGACGTCAGTTCCTGTCATTTCTGCTACCTGTCTACAAAGCCACAACCCCAGGAACTTAGAGATGCTGTTTTATACTGTCAAAAAGACTTCCTTGCTTTAGAGGAGTTCTAATGTTATGGGTTCTTGACCCTTAAATTTTCATAAAAGAAATATGACAGTTACATTTTAATACAGTAAAAGCACTATTGGGATTTCTTGCAGAATGAAATGCTTGTTAAAATTAGAGATCCTTATGTAGACTTTAAGGAATACTCATTAAAATGATGTTAATTGCATTCAGTTTGGAGTGATTGCACTGTCAACTGTGTCAGATTCTTAAGCTGCAATATGCTAACATCCAGTCCAGTTTGCATCCTCCAGCGGTAGTTGTTTGATGCTCTCAGTAATAAATGAAAAGGATCACTGAATACTGAAATATCATTACACTTTCCATTCTGGCAAGTACTGAGAAGCATGATTTCTTTTCACTTACTGTTATGTCAAAATGATTTGCAATGTGCGCTAACAAAGATAAACAGAACAGAGTATATGATTATATATCAAATCTATAAAATGACATTAACAGCCCCGATGCTGGCGACGTACACTGTACGTCGTCAGTCACGAAGGGGTTAAAGCTCTAATAAGACTGGCAGGTAAACAATTTAAAATTCTAAGGGCCCATGCACACTATTATGGTGCGTAAACTCACGTTATGCCACACGTTAATGTTAGTTGTGTTAAGGCTGCCTATTTAATTAAATGGGATGACTAATGCACCAGAAGGCACCAAAAAATATATAGGTACCATTTCTAGCAGCACAATACAAAGTAGTGCATGGTAGTGTGCTGCAATACATGTCGATTGGCAAGGTGTGTTTCAGGATGCCACTCAGCAAAACAATAGTGTTATTGGGCCCTTAATGTATTGGTAAAATGATACAGCTGTCTAAAAAATCTGTACATGCTAATGTAAAGACTAAAATTATTAATTATAAAAGTGCTTATCCACTTAGCTACCAATCTATTAAGCTTATAGTTGTGCAGCCTCTGGACACAGGGAGATTATATGCTTTAAAGCAACTCTACCTTTAAAATAAAAACACAAAATGATGTGGCTCCTACAAAAAAGCCATTGACTACTAACCTCCTCTGCTGGCCCTGCCACCGATCACCCTGATGATATTTAGCATTAACCTATATAGAATTTACCTATATGCTACATCCCTACAGGACAGAGTGGGGATGTACGGGCCAGTGAACTCAACCACTAAGCTTAGCACAGTAAAGAGTACTTGACACTAACAAGTGTTGAATTTTGCAGGGTCTTTAACTTGTGGTTTCTCTTCACTACTTTAGAGATCAGCAGCAAAAACAGCAGAAAAGGTGAATATTCAATGGCTTCATTGCAGGGAAACATGATTGTACAGTCATAGGGTTTTTACTGTTTTTCCACTGCTGATTAGATTGCTGATTAGAAAAGCAAATTATATGTGAAAAATGTGGTGACTGCCATGCCTAACCCATTTCTACTTTTAAAAAAAAAAGGTGTCTAGCAGGCTTTACAATTTTGAGCCACTGGCCTGGAATAGGTAGCAGCAAATAAAGTCAAAATGAAGTTAAAATGTCTGGTCTACTTTCTTTATGTAAAGGGCTTCTTGGTATCGAGCAAGAGGGTCGGTATACCAGCCTAAAATTGTAAGAACAAGACCAAATGGTTTATGCATTGTTTCAGAGTGCTCTCCTACAATAAATCCATGCTTCATATTAGACAAATTAGCTTAAAGGTTGAAAAAATAATAATCGAAAAGCCCTTTAAAGTATACCTGTCATAAGAGAAATATGTTGGCTAGATTGTCTTGGCTTGCTTCTAAAAAATGTTAGTTGCCTATCTGGCTCCATACTTCCATTTTTGTACTTCTTACAGCTCTGTGGTTCCAGGTATTTAAGCCAAAGTATCAGCATACAGGCCAGGAAACTAGAATGTTGAGCAATTATTGTCTTTGTATTTCCTTAATGACAGGTTTCCTTTAAGACTTTCTTGTAAGTAATAAGAAAGACCATTTAGTTTTGTTCAGCATTGCAGAGCATTCCCTTTTCCTCTCAGAAAACAATGCACTGAACTTCCTTAACATCTATATTTGATGACAGAGTTTCTTCCCTTCATTTTCTGCCAAACATCATTTTGTTTCGGGAGAGAAAAAATGGCTCACATTGTTTCAACCTCGCTCTCTCCTTCAAATAGAACAGTTAGAGATTTCATTACAGTTAAATGGGCGTTTGATTTAGACTGTAAAAAAATATTTTGTCAGTAGAAATGTCTGAGCCATACAGTCCAAATTGCTGGCTATTGTAGCTTCTATTCACAAAGTATGGATCATAATTTTTGTATATTATTAGGAATATAGTATTGAATGCCGCAATACATTGTGAAGACAAAATATGTGCAATGCCATCTTCATGGCAGAGCGGTAAAAATGTTTTGTGCTACCTTTAAAAAATGTAATCTTAATATATGTTCTATTTCTTAAACAGGAAAATGTAAATGTTGTAAGTGACAAGGATATTATGATTCACTGAAGAGTTCTTTAACCATATAAATGTATAAAAATGCAGAATGTATATATGAAGATCTGAAATCCTTTAAATACAATTAAAGGAAAACTGTTGGGAGAGTAAAACATACTCTTCCCAAAAGTTTGACCCAACGTGTGACACTGCAGCTGTCACACATCAGCTCTTTAGCTCAAGAACTGAGCTATCACACACGGCCGGTCGCTCAACTGAAGTGAGCGAACACATACTGTCGCTCGCACACTTCTCGAGCATCTCCCTGCAGAGAGCAGTGAGTGTCTGCCACAGCTCCCTGCAGGGATTCCCCCCTCCCCACTGAGATCCTCCAGCGCTGAGTGGAGGAACAGACAGCACTGAGTGGGGAAACAGATGGACGGGTGGACGGATGGATGGGGGGATTACAGCTGACTCTGATAGGCAGAGCCAGCTGTCACTCACACAGCTGGGTGGATCTCAACAGTAATGTCGGGATCCAGCCCGGCTACAGTGGTCTCAGTAGTATAACATGAGCTGTAGCTTGCGATATACTAAGCTTTGGGTCATGGGACGGGCTGCTAGTATATGTCCTCCCGTGACCCTTAAGAGAACTATGGGGAAAAACACTTACCCCATAGTTCTCTTTTAAGTCCTGCAATACATTTTTTTTAAGATTATGTTTATTAGCAGGGCTTGAGAAATCCACTCGTCCGCTCGTCTGTGACGAGAAGATGGTGGAGCCCTACGAACAGCTTCCTGGCCGGCCGTTGTAATTACACAGCCGGCCGGGAGCTTTACATTCAAGCGACTGGGCATCTCTAGAGATGCTCGATCACTTGTATTAGCAGCTGTCAGTGCCGTTGTTGGTCCCGAGATCCGCTGTGCCCGATGCGGCCAGGACTGGCACGGCTCTGTGACAGGAGATCAAAGGGAGTTCAGGGATTACATCACTTCCTGCATTCAGTGTCACCTCGGCCCGACTGAGCCACTCGGCTGACTTCGGGAGCTCTACGGGCTGTAGTGAATAGCACGTCCTGGGGCCGAAGCTAGCCGAAGCTACAGCTAGATCCTTTGGCTGCTTCGTGAATAGACCCCATAGGGTCAAGTGGTCAAAAGACTACAAAATCGATCAGTAGTACAGAAGTGTAACCAGAGGCTCCAAGTAGCATAACATTTTTCATTGCATTGATAAAGTTCCACAGTAAGTTCTTCCATACAACGATAGATTGTAGCTCAGTTACCCACTCACGAGGAGAAGGAGGAATACTCGACTTCCAGTGCCTCGGTATCACTGCCCTAAAAGCAATCGCAAATAAATACAATAGGCCCTTCTTTGCTGAGGAAATAGAACATACATATTTTTTTAAATGGGAGGCCATAGTTCTACTTTAACAATTTACTGAAGTGGATAACATATTCTTTATGATACACCAAAACACTAACAGATACTGACAAACACAGACTTATAGCATCACCAAGAAAAAGTGACTGTGATTGATGGGCAGAGTCTGAGGTTAGGTTCACATTTCGGTGATCCCGACACGCGTGTCCCAGTACCACGCAATTGTGCACAATTGCACACAGCGATCGCTGCAAAAAGGTACATGTACCTTTTTTGTGACATGCACCACACAGTTTTTTCAGTCGCTCTGTCTAGCGTGACTGGGGTGCCATTAGATAATAATGGCACCGCCAGCGCGAGCAGTGGAGGTGTGCGATTCCGTGACTGCGTGGCCATCCGCACCGTTTCGTGCACGATTGCTGCGCAGTCACAGATCGCCCTATTGTGAACCTACTGTCTAGCGTGACTGGGGTGCCATTAGATAATAATGGCACCGCCAGCGCGAGCAGCGGAGGTGTGCGATTACGTGACTGCGTGGCCATCCGCACCGTTTCGTGCACGATTGCTGCGCAGTCACAGATCGCCCTATTGTGAACCTAGCCCGATAGGTGCTGAATCATGAAGATAGCTGGATACCATTTACCTACCTTTACAACTTTGAGAAAAATGGTAAAAAAGTGAATGGAGGTTTAACAGAAATAAGTGAGGCCTAAATGACTTTCTTAAAGTGTGAACTATCTGTACATTTCAGAAAGGGGGCTTTGTTAAGATATCAACCACTTAAATGGGACCAACCACTAATTTCACAAGTCTGCATGAATCATTTCTGAGATGTCACAATATATAAAAATATATTTTTTCAATTAGTCATAGAGCTCTAGGCAAGTGACAGTGCTTAGTTTGAGAAATGCAGCCTGGGAGAATGACATAATCAATCTGCTGCGGACAGCATCTCCTAAGTGTCCACTCTGACTATAACTTGCAACTTTGTAGAAATTCATATGGTGAGGCACATTAGAGGGGGGACAATCTGGGTAAGACAAAAGATAAACAATAAAGGTGATCAGCGCCAGTAAGTGTAATGTGGAAATAAGAGCTACCAAGCACTAAGGATATAACTAAATATCTAAGAAATGTGAAAAACAATATTGTGCCAAGCTAATAATCATACATATCTAATAAAGTGAAACATATATAAGTGAGTCACATATATGAGCCTTCAAACAAATGAGGCATATAAAATATCTACACAAAGACAAAAAAGCAATATAGAGAATAAAAAGTCTCAAGGAAAAAACAAAAGCAAACAATGGTGATTGTGCAAAAAAAATCCTTCAGATGATTCGCAGCCAATCTGCATATAACTCTTAGGTAAGGATAATCACACAATGCAGGCAGACCTTCACCTCCACCCAGTGAGTGATGACAACAAGTGAGTGCTCACCTGGGGAGGTAGACCTACAGAGCTAGGTCAAATGGGCTTTTTCCCTTCTTAATGGGGGAGGGAAGCCCATGCACAGAAAAGGCGATACAGTCTCCTCAGATCACAGGTACCTGTTCGTCCGGCTCAGCTCAGTACAGTGACATCAGAAGCTCTGCCCTAGGTACGTTACGTCAAAACACGTGACTTCATCAGGGGTCTGAATCTGGGTAAGACACATGTACATATCCCAACACATAAAGGCTACAACACAGACACCAGGACTTAGATGACTAATTCATGTATAGGAAGGATTTTAGTCCAAGAAGCAGATCTTAAATGTTACGTGAAAGACTATGACACCAGTTTTCTAGGGAAAGAGACAATGTCAGGAGGTGTACTACGTTCTCTGTGAGAGGAAATAAATACTTTTATCACACTTACACACTACATAGCATGCATGCATACTGTATGACATGACAAAATATATATGATGCTAGGTTGGCTTTACCACTTTATGACTTCAGGCATAGAACACATGCTCTAAAGAACTTTAACAAAGCTTCTAGATTGTATCTTCTACATCCTGCTTCTCTCTGTGTTGATAATGAGGTTTGAGTCTATTACTATTGAATATATCATTATCTTGTCCCCCAGTTCAAAGCAAACATGTGCCTTAATTTAGTTAATTTGCCAGGTCTCTCCACATCCTAAAAAAAACAGAGATCTGCTACTCTGGCCTGTGATCTTTATTGCCCCAGCAATACTTAACAAGTGAGAATCCCAAATCACATTTTTAAACCTTTCTATAAACCTGAGTTACAATATCAACTCAATTTCATAATTTGAAATTGGATAGTGATATTGTAAAATTAAGTGCACAACTAGCTGTGTCTCGCCGAGACAGAAACAAACATACCAAGAACATATAGATTAAAATCCCCTGGGGCCCGAGAGGCGACATTTAAGATTAAAATCCCCTGGGG
>NW_017306383.1:2130826-2146906 GCF_000935625.1 Nanorana parkeri | reverse complement strand
TCCCCCCCCCCCCCATCAATCTAAAAATAACTTCATGACACATCATAATTTAGGGGTTGTCGAACCGTAGTCTGTATTGAATATTGAATACCCCACTATCCTCGTAGTTTTGAATTTAACCATTTGGGAGGAGCAGAGGAGGAAATTGTAAAAGGCTCATCCCTTCTACTCTCCCTCCCCAGTCATGACCTAGGGGCCGGCTCTGTGACACCCCCTACAAAAAGATGCTGCCAATGCAGCTAGAGAAGCTCTTGTTTTGTAACATCAAGGAAAGGAACTCTGGCAACATTAATAAGTTGTAACATCGCAGAAGAGTTTCCCTTTAATATCTGGACAACATCTGTGCAAGTCTTGTATTGGACTTTGTCAGAACTCCTAAAACCAGCACTGTTAAGTATTCTCTTTTTATTTCCTTTTGTTTTACTGTTGTTACATATTTTGTCTCTCTTTATTTATATATTTTTCTGTATACAGGTACCCTTAAACATATGATGTCTTTCATGCATAATCTTTTGATTGCCCTGTCCGCTGATTTTATTTCCCCCTTATTTAAAGAAATGGGAGCGGAAATTAGGGGTCAGCTTCACTAAAGATCAGGTTGACAAGATACTCCACCATACTCTTCAATCCTCAGTTTTCAAGAATCAGGGTTTAAAACACCTCATCAGATGATACAGAATCCCTTAGCTTATCCATTCCATGTTCCCTTCTGTCCCTGATCAATGATGGCAATGTGGGGGTCCTCAGGGTGACCTATTCCATATTTTATGGTCATGCCCTGTACTCACTTCTTTTTGGTCCACAGTTCGAAGCATTCTGTGGAAGTTTACAGACCTAGTGGTTCCAGCAGACCCAGCTTTTTTTCCTAATACATCATAACTCAATTCCCCGGAAACATACAGAAATGTTTTAATGCCCCATCTGCTTAACACGGCCAGGTGCTGCATACCCGAATTGTGGAGGCAAACCAAACTCCCATTCTGGCTTAACAAGGTCAGTGCAATCGAACATTTGGGAGACTTAGGGGTCTATTCACAAAGGAGCCAAATGACCCAGCCATAGCTTCGGCTGATCCTTTGGCTCTCTTCGACTGCCAGAGCCCTTTGATTCAGTCAAACCGAAGAGCTGATGTACGGGCTATTGTCAATAGCCCGTACAGCAGCCAAAGGCAGCCGAGAGGCTCAGTCAAGCCGAAGGCATTTGCTTCGGCTCGACTAAGCTGAAGTGTCAGCCAAAGTGGGGCGAACGGCCTGCCGTAAGCCCCGCAAATTACAGCTGGTTGGAGCCAGCCGCGATCTTGCGATTGGCTCCGCCCAGTTGTAACGACAGATCAGCGTCCACAAATGACATGGGGACGCTGATCTGTCATTAAAAAAATACAACTGGATGGCTGGCTCTGGTCAATTGTTATTCATTGGCCGGGACCTGTTAGAAGACTCTAGCAGGTGCTGACCAATAGGAAACAGCTGGGTGGAGCTAGCTGTCAATGCTAGCTCCACCTAATTGTTTTTTTATTTTTTTTTAAATCTTGATCTTCAACTTTTTAAAACTATTTTCATTGATTTGTCATTCTGCTCGGTACCACAGACAGATTTTTATTGCTTTATTCTGGTCTGTTCTTCTCCTCCCTCCAAGTAGATGGAATCCTGTTTTACATTCCGTGACATGCTGTGAATGCTCAGGTCAAGATGTCCTTTTTTTTGTTATCCTGAATCATTATATTTGACAGCCCATATACACTATTATCCTCCTTTTTTGGTGAGGGGGATTTTGAACCACTGTGCTTTTTGATATACTCCTTTGTACATGTCATGATTGTTTAATGTATAAGTACTGCTTGATGTAACTGGGGTCCATATTTATATAAAAAACCTACTGCATGCACTATTCTTTCTGGTCTGAAATGCATCAAAAGGCCTGTAAATGCATGCAAATGCACTGGAATACACTAGCTGTCCAACTGAGACAAAAAAGCACTGGGATGCATCAAAAACACAAAAACATTGACATACCCACATTTCCAGAAACACATCCAGATCTGGTCTGGAGGTAGGGTAACTAAGACCTTATTATACCTGAAAAACCATTGTACAAGCTGGTCAGAGTGGTTCCTGCTCCAGTGACTGCTGGAAAATCTTGTTAAGCTGCCCAAACACCTTGCGATCGTCGAAAGACCCTTTTCATCTGATGATCAAACCGTCGTACGATTTTTGTACAGCGGCCCCATCCTGCCCCGATTATCGATAGGATGGATCAGCGGTAATTAAAAGAAAGCACCTGGATGAATTGTGGTAATCGACTGCACGATTGCGGTAATCGTCTGCACATGTTCAGTGTAAATCGTACAAATTTTTACGTATGGAAACGCCACCAACCTTGCGAAAATGGTACGATCGACCAAAGTTTTCTAACCTGCTGGTTAGTCAAAAGTTGATCAATTGTACAGTATCTGTGGTTGTACACTGCCCATCAACTCTACAAGTATCGAACAGAAACGCGATTGCATACGAAAATCGGCCGATATTCGTAAGGTGTATGGGCACCTTCACACTGATCACTGATTAAAAGCATGTATTAGTTTAATGTTATTAATATTTGTTCCAGCTGGTGCTCCATGTCACTGGCTTGCTCTGCAACTTAATCTTATCTCCAGCTTCAGCAAATCATAAAAATTATAATTTTGCAGGAAACCTACAAAAAAATGGTCATACTTAATCATTGATACCTAATACTTAACCTCTTCTCCTCTCTCTTCTTTGCTAAGCCAGCCTTTTTAGTAGATTATTTTTTTCTGTTAATTTTTAACTGTTTTATTACATGCTCATTTGGTTTACTTTGGTAGTAATCTTGAAAAATAGGCAAAACTTAAAAATATATATAATTCATACCAGAAACCATAATTTTAGTGTTGAGATAAATAGGACACATCACTAAAATAAATTTGCATTTTTTTAAATCTATAGTAACAGATGTTGTTTAAGAAAAAGCACTTGCGTTTGGCAGAGAAACTGAATTAATATGATGTCATGGCCATGGGCAGCAGATACAGTGAGAGTAGGAGAAAGGGTAAGAGCCACAGCAATGCACTGGAGAAATTGTCTTCTTGCTGTCTGGCAACCCCATTCACATACTGAAGTATGCCAAGTTCCCTGTTTAGGCAAGCATATACATATAATGAATTCATTCCAAAGGGCCCATTCACATTATTGTGGTGGGGTAATGCATAAGTTACAATATGTGTTACCACAATGCATGATAATGTGTGTTACAAGCATCGGTGCAATGCAGTGCAATTCTTTCTGAATGGCACCCAACCCACCTTGTTAACACACATAGTTGCAGCAGAGTGTGTGTGGGTATAGATGGTGTTATTCATTATGAAGAAGGAAAAATACTTTTTTTTTTGTTACAGTAAAGAATCCCTTTCTCTGCTGAACATGTCTTATCTTTGAAGGAATGTCCTTCTATTTTCATTTAAATGAACACAATCAGGTCTGAATTTTCCGTCAGCCAATAATATATTAAAGCATGATGATCATATACCCTCTAAAGTCTTTCTTTAATAGAAGTAAATTACTGGTGTCCTGTGCATTTAGAGTTCTTTCTCTGAACTATTTTCCAAATCCAGGGGTTTCCATAGGAAACCAATTCTGATCACATAATACAGATGTTTCACTAATGCTTTATAGAGCAGCTAAATTATGTTTTTTGTTTTGTTCTTTTTTTTAATGAAGTCTATACCTGCTTTACAGAGGACAGAACGTGTACATCTTTCACTGGCGTTTTAAACTGGTTTTGCTACAACAATAAAAAATATGTGGCCGATGATACTCTAAATACACATAATAAGTTCCCTCAAGCAATACAATGAATACACAATTTGTTCTGTCATAAAAAAATGACTGTATTTCATTGCTTGTTCATATTGTCAAGTATCAAAGAAGGGTTTGAAAAGTGTGGCCCTACTAGAAAATGCCATTTGACACAAATCTATCTAATCTTTATGGTCCTTGAAATATACTTCACAAGAGTCAATGTTGATGGCCACTGCTTCTCATTTGCTGACATAGAACAGTCACAATTCCTTGGCTTTGTTCTCAGTTGCCATTGTGAAGCTCTTACCTAGATAAGTACTTTTATATGGTCTGCATTGCATATATTTCTCTTTTTTATCCTCAAAGGAAGTATAACATTGCAAATTTTATCAAAGCATCATGAAATCTCAGTCAATAATAACAGGCATACATGCATAATTTTAAATTGCATAAATCTATATATGAACATTTTTAAGCCAGAAAAAGCTGCATCTTTAAATCCAGCATATAAACTTAATGAAATAATAACCATATTGCTGTAAAATACAAGGATATGTTAGATAATGGAAGAATTCTATAAATTGTATGTTGGCCCAAGGCCACAGACAACAAGTGCATTTAAAATCATCAGGTGGCTTATACAGTATAACATTTTCGGATACGGATCGGGGGGTTCTTATAACATGACATAATATGAGGAAATAACTTTCCTTGGATACTAGCCCCTAGTGGTAATGACCATCATAAAAGTGGGCGGGAAAGGAAAGGGAAAATGTAGAAAATATAAAAGGAAAGATGGTGTTGATCCCTCCCACCTGGTAACCGTTTATCTGTGGGTGACGTGTGGGGAATAATGGCCCCTTATGTATGATAAGAGCGGTAAGTGTGGGTGGGACAAAATAGGGAAGGTATTGGCATTACCAGGTAATGTGTAGACTGATCATTACCAGGTTACTGTAGGGGAGTGAAGGTAAGTGAAAGGGGGGGGGAGGGGGGAGAAGGGTTCTAAGATTAGTACATCATGTGGAAATTTGTCCATATTGGAGGAAATGGTTGGGGGATACGTGGTGGTTCACTACCAGGTCTTGGAACGTCCTGCATGTGCCTCGGAGGGTTAGGAGATCCTGTAATGTCCGAATACCCTTACTATGCCAGATGCGATACGGCGAGGATGATCCCATTGGAAACATGGGAGAAGACAAGATGGGCATTAGGGGGGTAGTAACACCCGGGAGTTTGCTCAGTTTTCTTATCTCCCTCCACGTAATCACTGTGTCCCTAAGAAGGACATTCTGTTTTATACAAGTTGGCAGTTTCTGAAAGGAGGTGTGTAGTGTCCCTGCAAGAGACCAAGGATGCGCTAGGCATTGCTCCAGACCTGTGTTAGAGTAATATTCCGTTTCATGCGTCCAGTCCCGCACATGGCGAACGAGGCATGCCAGATTATATAAACGTATATTGGGAACATTGGCACCCAGCTGAGATTTCGGATTCTGGAGCGTGCGCAGCGCAATCCTCGGTCTCTTGCCTCTCCAGCTTAAGGTATGGTAGTAGTTGGAAAAAATTTCAGCAATTTTGTTTGGGTCAGTTTGTAAGTTTCCCTCCTGATCGTTCAGATGGAGTATGTGGGACGACTGGCGTGCACCCCGAGCCAAGTTAGCCAGCAACCTTCCGGCTTTATTACCAAATTTGAATAGGTCCACCTCCCTGTAAGATCTGACCTGCAGGTCATATTGGCTAAGCCAATGATCGCAATTTTGTTTGGCCTGCACCCATAGTTTCCTATGTTCATCTGAAGGAATGGATTTGTATGTGGTGTAGGTCAAGCGAGCTGTCTGACATGCCTCCTTATATCTCTGCATGGTCAATCTCTTATGGGAGGTGGCATATGCTAAAATATGTGATGTAGCTCGCCTGGAGGTACCGATTCCGGGAGACCTATTACCCACAGATTGTTTCGCCTCAGACGATTTTCAAGGTCATCTACATTGTCTAGTAGGTAACCGACTTGTTTGTCAGATTCAAGCCGTGACAACTGAGTGTCCCGTATGTGGTCTTCCAGTTCCCCCACCCTTTGTTCCACTGCTTGTATGCGGCCTGCCTGCGTGTCCAGGGCCTGATTTATTTTGACCATGTGATGCTGTATAGAGTCGGCGATAATCACCATTAGATCCTTTTTCAGGTGCGCTGCTACCGCAGAAGCTAGTGCCTGGTAGTCTACCCCAGTGTCAGATGTTAGAGTGGGGGACTCACCCGGTGCGCCTGTCTGCATGTCTTCTCTGGGCTCGCTCCGGTCCGCCATGTCGGGAGATTCACGTGGAGAGGTCTCGAGCGGAAGAATGTTCCGTCTAGTTGACTGCGGCCTCGATAAGAATTTGTCCATCATCCACTGATCGATCCCGGGTGATTCGGCTGCAGAAAGGACCGGGTGAGAGCGGTATTAGGATGTGTTTGGTAATTAGCGGGACGGAGCACTGTCGTACACCGCTACTCCATCGGGCGCCGGAACCAGAAGTCTCGTGTTGTGTTTTGTTAAAAGGATTTAAAAAGGATGAATTAAAATCGGTATACCAATCATAAATAGTTTTTTATTCATTCAAACACACTCGCAGAACTGAATCCCCCTGGTTCTCATATTATGTCATGTTATCAGAACCCCCCGATCCGTATTGACAAATCCATTGAGAATAACCCACATAGAATAAACATATGCAGCTCCCTTTCTCCCTGTCAGCTATACAATATAAACACTTTTCCACGGCTCCATGCCCCACACACTGTCCGTCCCGGCAACCTTTTTCACCTGTCATTTTTTAAACCCAGCGGATCGCCGCCAAATGAATTTCAGCCATCCCCCACACATCATTGTTCATGGTCACACAGAAACTTACCCCCCACCACACACTAACATTCATCTCACTGTTTACACTCCCACAACAAATATTCTCTGTCAGAGCAATCAGTACCAACTGACACAGTGGCCGTCTTCAGGAGAGTCCGTCCATGTGACTCCGCCCACCTGTCAGTTCTCTAAACCCGGCGGCCCTCCGCTGAAAGAATTCCCGTTACCCTTCGCATATCGAGTTCCATAGCCACACAAGAAAGCCTTCCATAATCCACACACTTAGAATATTCATGTACATATACACACGTTTATAGATGTCCACCCAAGTCTTCAGGACACCGTGACACAGCCGTTTAGCACAGCAGATTCCCTTCACGTTACTCCGCCCACCGGTCTTTTAAACCCGGCGAATCTCCCGCCAATGTTACTCACCCTTTCACTTGAGCTTGAAAAAGAGGATCACCTCGAAACGCGTCGCTCCTTTACCACTGTTCCGTGCACGTCCTCTCCCCTCCCCCTACTGTTCCGTGCACGTCCTCTCCCAGCCCTCGGTCCCTTTCATTCCGTCACGTCCTAAGAACACTGCCATCAAGACCATAGGCAGCTTCTTCACCAGTCCCCGGGCACATACAGCATTCAGTCCACATTGATTCCTACTTCATCCATCCCTCCACTTGCTGGGAGACACCGAATACATCTCACACAGCCCACACTCCAAAAGGGCCCTCCATGACAGGACCTCGGCTCCACAAGTAAATCCTTCACCTTTTGTGATTTGATTAATTTTTGTTTTTCCACCCGTCACACACAGACACTGGTTGTCCCTACACCCCCCACATTCCCAGGATCTGCACTCTAATTTTCCCCCTTCTTTTTTCCTAGTTCACAGGTTTCACCCTCTGTTCTTAGAGCAGCAATCCAGATCATTTGCACCTACACAGACCCCACATTCATAAGAGAGCGCTGTGTTCTTTTTCTGTTTGTCAAAAAAGTATTTAGTCAGCCACCAATTGTGCAAGTTCTCCCACTTAAAAAGATGAGAGAGGCCTGTAATTGGCATCATAGGTAGACCTCAACTATGAGAGACAAAATGAGAAAACAAATCCAGACAAATCACATTGGCTGATTTGGAACCAATTTATTTGCAAATTATGGTGGAAAATAAGTATTTGGTCAATATCAAAAGGTCATCTCAATACTTTGTTATATATCCTTTGTTGGCAATGACAGAGGTCAAACGTGTCCTGTACGTCTTCACAAGGTTGGCACACACTGTTGCTGGTATGTTGGCCCATTCCTCCATGCAGATCTCCTCTAGAGCAGTGATGTTTTGGGGCTGTCGCTGGGCAACACGGACTTTCAACTCCCTCCCAAGATTTTCTATGGGGTTGAGATGTGGAGACTGGCTAGGCCACTCCAGGACCTTGAAATGCTTCTTACAAAGCCACTCCTTCGTTGCCCGGGTGGTATGTTTGGGATCATTGTCATGTTGAAAGACCCAGCCACGTTTCATCTTCAATGCCCTTGCTGATGGAAGGAGGTTTGCACTCAAAATCTCAGGATACATGGCCCCATTCATTCTGTCCTGTACACGGATCAGTCGTCCTGGTCCCTTTGCAGAGAAACAGCCCCAAAGCATGATGTTGCCACCCCCATGCTTCACAGTAGGTATGGTGTTCTTTGGATGCAACTCAGCATTCTCTCTCCTCCAAACACGACGAGTTGCGTTTCTACCAAATAGTTCTATTTTGGTTTCATCTGACCATATGACATTCTCCCAATCCTCTTCTGGATCATCCAAATGCTCTCTAGCAAACTTCAGACGGGCCCGGACATGTACTGGCTTAAGCAGGGGGACACGTGCAGGATCTGAGTCCCTGGCGGCATAGTGTGTTACTGATGCTAGCCTTTGTTACGTTGGTCCCAGCTCTCTGCAGGTCATTCACTAGGTTCCCCCCGTGTGGTCCTGGGATTTTTGCTCACCGTTCTTGTGATCATTTTGACCCCACGGGGTGAGATCTTGCGTGGAGCCCCAGATCGAGGGAGATTATCAGTGGTCTTGTATGTCTTCCATTTTCAAATTATTGCTCCCACAGTTGATTTGTTCACACCAAGCTGCTTGCCTATTGCAGATTCAGTCTTCCCAGCCTGGTGCAGGTCTACAATTTTGTTTCTGGTGTCCTTCGACAGCTCTTTGGTCTTCATAATAGTGGAGTTTGGAGTGTGACTGTTGAGGTTGTGGACAGGTGTCTTTTATACTGATAACAAGTTCAAACAGGTGCCATTGATACAGGTAATGAGTGCAGGACAGAGGAGCTTCTTAAAGAAGAAGGTACAGGTCTGTGAGAGCCAGAACTCTGGCTTGTTTGTAGGTGACCAAATACTCATTTTCCACCATAATTTGCAAATAAATTTGTTCCAAATCAGCCAATGTGATTTGTCTGGATTTGTTTTCTCATTTTGTCTCTCATAGTTGAGGTCTACCTATGATGCCAATTACAGGCCTCTCTCATCTTTTTAAGTGGGAGAACTTGCACAATTGGTGGCTGACTAAATACTTTTTTGCCCCACTGTATGTGCCGTATAGTAAGATAAAATTGATCCAAGCGGTTCCTTCAGGGGGGTGTGCAATATCACACTCCCTGTTGCACGCTACCAAAGAATATTGACTTGTGAATATTATATCGTGGAAGTCGTCATACCGAATGTCCAACATGTGCAAAAGTAAAATAAAGAGTGGTCTCACCCAAATTATATGGAGTCCTCTTTGTTCAGGGTGTATAGCAATCCTGACATAGTATGAGTCCAAATAGGTATATCACAGATGGAAGGGTATGATAAAAAGAGCAATCAATGGAAAACCTCAAACCCCCAGCGTGGATGGCGTCAGGTACTATAGTCTGACTTGTTTCGCTCAGCAATGGAGATTTCTCAAAGATGTGTGGCTTGAATACCTTAAGTGCTACTTTAAGCTTTGTGAATCAGGACCTTTATCACCTTGCAATATGGATAGATAATTAAACTTTCTGATATTGCTACATATTAGCATCTACACATACCACAAGCAGATTCAGAGTATATAGATCCTTGCAATATACCAGCAAATTGGCTCAATAACTATGCTAACCAGCATCCAGCATCATTTTCAATAAATCTAAATCTCTGCAAAACTAGCATTTCTTTCTTAGCAAACACACTGTGCTTAGTTGGCATTGCACAGATGCCAGAGGCTTCCTTCGCCTTACATTATGAACCGAATCCACCACCTATCTTGCTCTACCTGAGAAAAGAAATCAGCCCAGTTCCCACGACTGAAGATCAGGGAAGTGTCATTTTATATCTACAAAAAGTAAGTAGCTTATTTAAAAAAGTATAATTGTTCCACCGGTATAATTTTATACTTATTATCAGTGAAATAAGAACAATGTGGAAAGCTATGTCACATAGCTACATGTTATATAAGAATCTCTCCACAGCTTTCAGAAGTTCAGAACATTTCTTACAACAAATTATATCCTTTACCTTTTGAACTTATTTCCTTAATATGTAAAGATAATAAAGCTGATTTGCTAAAGGATTTAAGAATTTGCTGTTCATTTTGAAAAGACAATTACATGCACATGCTTTTCACTTTACTGGATATCTGAATATTTGAGTGAAGATTCTATACTCCGTTTGTAAATTAGCTTAATTATGTCTTTAAAAAGAATCCAAATGCAATTTCACATCATCTTAGGTAGTAAATTAGGGTAGAACACTGCTGGGTCTGGTGACATGGTTGAAAGTGGAAATTATTTTCATCTCATTAGGAATGAGAGATGTGATTTTGGTCAAATGTGGGTATGGTGTTGGTGTCGTTTGATAGTGACATGCTTGGAGGAGATAATAAAACTGTCCTCTAAAGAAACAGTGCTTACTCCTTTCCGACCCCCAAACTCAGCTACCCAATATATTGAATCATATAAACCTGTTTAGTTATTTTTCCAGTCTGAAAATTAACCTGGATAAAAGTGAATTATTGCCTTTGACCCAAGACTCTTAATTTCTTATGGCTCTGTCACATACAAATCTACCCATCCAGTTAAAACAATGTTCCCTTACCTATTCAGGCATAATTTAGCCACGGTACTCATTAAACTATACACCACTCATCCACAAACTTATGCAGGAAATACAATCCTGGCAAGATCTACCCCTTCACCTATTAGGCAGATGCCATTTAATACATATGGTACGTTTTGCACAATTACTATATCTGATGCAAACCATGCCTCATCTCCTCAAGCAAATACATTCTAATACTACAGAAAGCATTTGTTAAATTCCTATGGAGAGGGCAGAAACCTAGAATCATAATGTGTAAGCTCCAATGGCCTATACATTCTTTTGATGCTAACTTACCCAACATCAAAACCTATAATTTGGCTAGTCTCTTCTGTCAAATACGGGATTGGCTTCACAGCACCTTCTACTTCACTAAATCCTCCTTGGAGCAACACTTAGCATTTCTAAGGTCCCTGTCTGATATGTTACATACGCCACTATGCCTCCTACCCCCTCACATCAAACACAATATACTCTTCAGAGACACCATTCTGGCATGGAGAGAAGTTAGGAAAATTTACCATTGTTACACCACAATCTCCCATCAAATGCCTATCACAACTTCCCCCTTTTTTGCCCATTGGTGCTGATTTTCACATCTTTTGCATCTGGTGTGCTAAAGCTATCCAAGTACTTCAGGATTTCTTTACCCATCAGGCTTATTGTAAAAGCTTCAAGGATCTTAAGGACCAAACCAAATACCGTACTCCCATGTTTTTCAATATACTCAATTACGTCACTTCATCCTACATGACCTCACTCTACCCTGGCAGGAAGTATTACACTCTCCAATTCACAGACTCCTTTCATCCCCCACTCGCAAAATGCTATTATCCTTATTTCCCATTCCATCGCTGACTTCATACTCAACTCCACAACCTTTATCCCAAAACATGTTTTCAAAGGGGCAGGTCTTCTCCTTATCACTCCAGATGACGTCCAATCTATCATTGAATGGGGGTAGCTTTAACTCAGGAAAGTCATCATTTGTGAATCCCGGAGGGAGGTTCAATTTAAACTTATTCACAGGGTATACCACTCCTTTAATATCCCATCTAAACATCCCTCTTCTCAATGGTTAAACTCTTGCCCTAAATGTAGCCTCCCTCTTCTGGACATTTCACATTTATTTTGGTCGTGCCCAAATAAACAATCCTTTTGGATGGATGTCCTCTCCTACATGAACTCTAGTAGATTGTGATCTCTGTCCCTGATCCTCTGCTTATTCCATGCCCTACCCCCAAACCAGACTCTATGCTCTCCTCCTTTTCATGGTGGGAACACTTTTGTCTTTTGATGGCCAAGAAAACTAATTTGAGTAACTGGATCTCGCCTTATCCTCCCACAACATCAGTCTTACTGACTTTCCTTTTCAGCCTTATGTTACTAGACAAGTTAGATGTTAAATGTAATCAAAATCATACTAAAAAGTTATTTGATACATGGACTTCTTTTCTCACTTCTGAACTTTCCTTACAGCAGTTGAGAGATCTTATGTCCATTTTCAATACTCCTCTTGGTATCTTAAGGCAAAACAAACTTGTCCACTGGGCAAATTAGCTGTCCTTTGACCCTCCTTTCTCTCTTTTTCACTACGTTAATTCTATGTTTTTCCTTCCTGCTTTCTCCTAATGATCTAAACTTATAGTGTGTGCTTTTCAGTGACGTCCCTAATGACTGCATACTATCAACGATTGCTTATCATGGTTCTCCATTAAGTATATGGTCAACATTGTTTTATTATTTATTTCTTTAATAGCCTTAATGTTTAGGTTACCCCTATTATGTTTGTTTATACGGTCTCTGGACTTTTCTTGTATTGCAATATTTTTGATGTCAATCTATTTATTATTATTATACAGGATTTATATAGCGACAACAGTTTGCGTAGCGCTATTTACATTGTATTGTTTGTTCCTTCAATAAAAATGTATATGCTAAAACAAAAAAAGAAACAGTGCTGGCTTGACAATATCTAAGCAAAACAATGTAATTCCCGACAATACATCAATGGGCAATCATTACAATATGTACGCAACAAAAGTTCAATAGACACAGTATGTAGGAAAGAAGCAAGCAATTGTTTCAATATGTGGGCAACAGTTACACTATGCAGAAAAACAAATTGTGTTAGATAATGTAGCAATTGATTGTTCAATGTCCTCAGCTAATAGAGGTATTGTTTTTTTTTAAAGAACAGCTCCTGGAAAATTAAAATGATTTGTCCTAACATTAAAGGGCCATTTAAAGCCCATAACATATTTAAAAGTTACCAAAAAATCACATTAATTTTGCCTTCCACATTAACTGCAATGCATTCTGCCATTGTGGCAATATTGTGGCAATATTTCACTGAAATTACTATTTTTTGAACGTTAATTTTCTCTCATCCCTACACTTCCTAAGTATGCATATTTAGGCTTTAAAAACATTAACATTGGGGACATAGCGAAAGTTAAAAGTCACATAAACTAGGGCCTGGGGTAGCAGAATTCTCATGAATGCCATCCTGTTCCTGCAAGCGTGAGGGCAGAGTCTGCATACTAGGCTGCCTGTATTAGGGCAGTGATGTCTACACTGGGTCATGCATTTGTTGTCCAAAAAGGTTCAGCAGTTTTAGTACAGTATACAAAAGTAGTAAAATATGATTTAAATCGTATACTGTTATGCATTGTCCTATGGCAGAGAAGTATACAAGGAACGATACATAATAACTTAAATCAAAGGCTAGGGCAGAGGTGAGACTTAACTGATAACATTGGTTAATATGTGTAAGTGCATGATAAAGCAAGGAAAATGAAAGCATACAGATGCCTAGTTTATTGCTGATTTAGACTTCAAAAGTGTAACTGTGTCTGTAAAAGATGCTGAGAAGGAGGCTGATACTGTATCTGTGTCATAATTCATAGGTTCATCTGAATTGTAAAAAAGCTTATAGGACATAGTGTAGCTGTATTTCATACTCCTAAAGTTATCAGTGTGTTGTCTTTGCAGCTTGTTAGGTCAGATCAGGGACAACTGGCCTCCTCCTATCAAATATGTCCTTCACCTTTACTATACTGTGTGTTATCACATATAACACACAGTATATTGTCTCACCGACTCAAGGTTGTCTGTTCACTCAGTGTTCCAGTCCCAAGACTTTAACGTTTGCCTTAACAAAATGCTTCAGAGGTATTTCATGTGCCTAGCTCTCTCAGCCTGTCTAATCCTTCAGCCTCCCTGGCTGTTCTGTGTGTGGCTCCACCACACCACCTGGCTTGGCCCTTGCGTGCCTCCAGCACACACCACATCACCTCTCCTGTGCTCTGGCCTGGCTTCTTAATGAGGCTGCTCTCAGCCACCTGATCAGCCCAGCCTGGTTGTTGGCAACACCTGGCTCCAGGACTGGAGATTTCATCCCACCCAGAGCTCTAAGAAATCTTCAGACCTATACTATATATATATTGGATATGTGTATCGTTGGAAAATATTATTCGCTTTATTCTGAATCCCTACAGGTCCTACTACTGCATACATTTTTGCCATTTTTTTAATTCTTTATTTGTATAGCCAATGGGAAGGTGAAGAGCATAGACATAACAATAAATGCACTGTACATACTAACCAGTATGTTTGGTGGAATGGCATGTCTTATACAGTCCTATGGACTTTCTCAAGGGCTCAATGCACAAATTGCTGGAATGTGAGAGGAAAACAGGTTTTATGATAAGAAAGTAAGCATATAAGAAAATGTAAGTGTATTTTTATTGTATTTTAATAAAACTGTTTGAAAATAATCTCTTGCTGTGATTAATGTGAAGAACTTTACCATCCGTGCATCATATTTAAGGGAAGCTGGGTAACTGCATCAGAGATTCAAAGTGAGCCTGACCATACTAAATATCTTTAGTATGACATGTCATGAGGTTCTGTCCATGGGAGTAGGGGAGGCACTGGTGGTTGCATTCACAATTTGAGAAGTTGAAAGTATGAGGAAAGCATAAATAAATAAATTAGAGGGTGATTTATCAACACTCAGAATCTTAAGCACCTAGTAACCAATCAACTTCTATCTTTAATTTTCAAAGCTTAACTGAACAAACTAAAGAGATAAGCTGATTAGTTACTATGGACAACTGCTTCAGATTCCATCTGCTCCAGTTTTCATAAATTCCCCCCTTTGTTTTTTGTTTGAATTGTGCAATTATATATATATTGTGACAGGACAGTGTCGTGTCCCTATGGTGATTGCTGTGTTTGGTGCCCACAACTCTCGGCCAGAGGGGCTGAGATGGTCCAGAAAATGTATAGTGTTACAGGGAAGGAGCTGGGTTTCCAGCTAGAGAAGCTGATGAAGCCGATCTCTGCCTCATCAGCTTCTCTGGGGGTCCCTAGGTGACTTTAGGGTCTTGGAGACCCCTGATGTCTCCATTAGGAGGACCTGTCATGTAAATTAGCTATCCCATAGGGGGCTTCTTAGCCCCCCATGTAATAGCAATAAAGTTGTGTTAAAAAAAAAGTAATATATTTGCATTTTTGCACATTTATAGATCTTATTTGGATAAAAGAGTTTTATTTTGTATAGAGGTTACACATTGTAATATAGGTTTATTTATCTATTTTCTTTAAATCTAAATTTATTTTTCCGTGACAGTCACATTAGTGTGGACAGCTGTTAATATTTTAGAGAATAGTGTATCCTTGTGCCACCTCCATTACATAGGGTAGACTTAGTGGTGTGTCTTGTGCAGAAGGACCAGTGTTTTGTAATGCCTAGATAAAACTTTGAATCCTGATTCTTAGCATTTGTTGGATAATGAGGAAGTGTGGGCTAAAAGCAAGATACAGTTGGGTTGTTTAGGGGTAAAATAAGTGTTTCTTATTTCTTCAGATATGATGGGAGAGTGATGAAGTCATAACATGCCATTAACAACTGTATAATGAATGGTGTTTGGGGCTGCAATCTATACATATTTGCTCAAACAGTGTGACTGGTTGGTGAAGTGAAACTTGTGATGATAGGGATTTTAGATAATGACCTAGTTGGGCAATTCTTCAAGAGTCAAAATGTTGGTGAAAGAGCAGTTGAAGTCTGTCGGTCATGTGGTACTTGCCAGCTGATAAAAAATGTGGACTTCTATTACTGCCCATTCCTGCACATTCATAGGTAAAAGGGGTCCTGAAGACCCAGTAGAAAATCCTTAGAACCCAGTATTGGAGTGAGAGGGGAAAGGACAGAAGAAAATATTTTGCCCGTTTAAATGATACCAAAAGCTGCTGGACAACTAAAGATTTCAAGCCTAAATCTGAGCATACATAATTTACAATTGCCCA